>NW_020955450.1:1016989-1095640 GCF_003031625.1 Empidonax traillii
CTCAATGAAGATATTCAGGAACCATCTGGATGCAATCCTGTGCAATGTGCTCTAGGATAATCTGCTTGAGTAGGCAGATTGGACCAGATGACCCACTGTGGTCCCTTCCAACCTTATCCATTCAGTGATTCTGTGGTTTCGTGTTACTAAGTTTTTGCCTTATAGATGAGAAGTACTTATATTTTTAGTTTTGCTTAACAGAGATAAAAATAGATTGTTTATAGAGAAAACAGAAATAAAAGGAATTAAAAAATTAAAAATGGAAATATTGGCAAGGATCATACTTAATTGTGTGTTCAATGAAAATAGCAACTTACAGAAAGCCAATTTGCCCATGTAGTATTTATTGTTATGTTTTGTTTAAAAATTCATTTGAAGAGCTAAGCATGATAAGATGAAGAGAGGTGACCTCTTCTGTGACCAAGTCATAGGAAGATAAAAGACAAAAGTCTATTTTGATGATGGCAACAGGTCACACAAACAAGTTTTAAGTTTCTCATACATACCAAGAGAAGTGGCATAATATCAAAGTGTAGCAAATTAAATTAGTTTCTGAAAAAAATGACATACTTTGTTTAAAATATTTATTTAACTGATACATTCACTATGAGCACAACTGAAGCAAACAGCTGAACCCACATTTATTTTTTTAAATATTTCTGTTTTGTTGTGTTGTTCCCTTGAATTAGTCAAGGGGGAAATGTGTGGTCTCACCCTATTTTGCTTATGGCAGTTATCCCTGCACTGTAGATGTCAAATGATGACAAAGCATCTTCCCTGTAGCATGTTTTCCGGTATGTATTTCTTTCTGCCTAAGTAGAAATGCCAATATATCTGTACAAAAATGCATATGGTAAAACCAATCTTTTTTTAAGGGTGCAACTTTCAAACTCAGTGAATAGTTTTATAAGTAATCATTTCTTCTAGTAGACTAAATAGGGAAAATGCTTTCTCAAGGATACATGGCACTTCAAGTACTTGTGACCCGCTCCTTTTTTGTTCCCCAGTGAAGTCAGTTTCTCTCCCTAGGGTATCCTGTTTTCGTGCCTCTCCAGCACATTCTCAGAACTGAACAGCTTTCTTACAGAACAACAATATGATGTAATGTATTGTGGGTGGTTTGTTTACTCAATTTCATATTAAAAACACATGCAAAAATGTATGTGAGAAAACACACAACTGAAGACTGCTGTGATACTAGCAGTTTATGAAGGTTTTGAGCTTAGGGATTCAGTTCTTTCGAGTGATAGGTGAGATTTCTTCCAGGTATCCACGCTGTTCCCAAGTTCATTCTTCTCACTTCACTGCCCTGAATACCTCCTTCCCCTTTTCTTATTGCTCCTCCTCATTTCAGCTTCTCTGAAAATGGGCAGAAGTGCAACTTTGGAGACTCAACCAAAGAGGCTGAGTACCATAGCATGGTATTTATGCAGTGCTTACTGTACTTACATTAGCTTTCATTGGCAATTCAGCAGCACACTAAAATGTGTGTTGTCGTCCCTAAGTCTTCCTCCTTGGGTATGTGATATAAAGAAGATTTATATTTTGAAGCATTCTTTCTGTTTGTGATAGTTTGGACCTGGCTCCCTGCCAAATTGATCCCTTTTAGCATGCAGCGTGCTTTTCTTGGCCTGCTTCTCTCCACTGTGTTTGAAGGATCATGTTTGAAGGATCATGATTCATGTTGAGGCTCATGATGTACGTTCATCATTTGATGGTAGACCTAGACACCACATGTAGCCTAATTATTTACATTTAATATTTTACAAACTGAAGGGGCTTTTTCACTGTAAAAAAATGATGATTGCCAATTTGGTGACAACATTGGTTATTTCCACTTTGATTTCCAGTATCTGCATGGGTTTAAGGTGTAACATTTACAGTTACTTCATCGTGCAGATATTTTACATTAAACTTTTAAACCGCTGAATATATTTCTAAGGTAAAAATAAATACCTCTGCTATGTTAGAACTTGTTTCACTGAAAAGAGAAAAGTTTTGGGAAAGTGTAAAACACAGTTCTTGGCAAATTCTATAAAGGGCTTCTGAAATCTTATGTGACTCATTCACGGCCACCTGCAGTTCATATTTGGGTTTATATGCAAAAAAAAAAATGTGAAAGAATTCTTTACTGAATTGTAGGGTTATTTAAGCTGTTAATGAATGGGATCTGTTGCTTGCTGCTATCATGTATCTCTATTAAGGATTTTCTTGTAACAACCCATGTCAACCATAAAATTTTGGAATGAGATCTGGGCATAGAAGTAACACCTGCAGTAAGTTCTCATAGTCATACTGAAGATGGTCTGAAGTACAGCTTTTTTCTGCCTGACATGACCATAAAATGTTTCATTTTGAAAAAAAGTTTTGTGCTTCTCCAAAAGAGCGAGGTCTTCCTACATGTAAAATCCGTACATATTTTATTCCAATTAAACCTTTGTAACTGAGCAATCTGAGCAAATGTGGGAAGCAAATAAATTGTTCTGGATGTTAATTTTTGTTCTTTTAGCTAGAAAGATTCTTCCAAGTGCACACTAGATGCAAATATTACTGTGCTGATGGTACACAAAATCTTACATTTCATGTTTCCTGCAATGTTTTACCTTGGAAACACAAACTTTCCTTAAAGCAGATATTATTTCTTCAGGTTAGGGAGAACCTTTGCTTTTCATTCCTCCAACCAATGTCAGAGTTGACTACTTGGTATATTGAAAATAGTCTGTTTCTGAACAGACAGCAGCTGGGTTTTTTTTAATAGAATGTCCTTCACAGTCTAAGCAGTCTAATTTTAAAGCCACGGGACTGCTTACCCTCCACATTGCAACAGAATTCCTGAGTTTCAGATCTGAGAAGAAAGGAAGAGCTGCAAGTGAAAATTGCAATATGGTAGTGATGGCTTATTTTCTAGGTGGCACTTCAAAAGTCTTAAAGGAAGTATTTGGGAACAGCAGACCAGGCGTGTTGTGGCTTCCAAGGAATATTGGTACCTCATGGCAGAACTTGAACTGTTTCAGCATTTTTGTACAGAAAGATTAGGTCCTTTAATTTATGCTTATATACACATGGTCACAGGAAGAATTTCTCTGCTTCTTAAACAAATTTGTTGTGGTATGCTCACACTGACACCTAGAATCCTGTATATGATGCCAACTAAAATAGTAACCACAGCACAGTATCTTCTTTCCTTACATGTTTAGGAAAATATCTCCAACTTTGATATCGTCATGGAGTCTGATGAGGGCACCTTCAAGCCATCTGGACTGGGTTTTACTGGCAGTGCTAAAGCTCGGGAAATCGTGAAAGAGATCATGACTCTGCTGCAACCCATCAATGCTACAGATGTTTACAACAATGCAGATGGAACAGACATCGATTTCTGGATGAGAGCCGGGGTGCCCGGTGAGTGTGGTTCACAGGTGACACTGCTCTGCCCGAGCAGTGCCATGTCAGATGGATGGTCTGGTGTTTTGAAAATAGTAAGAAATGCTTTCTGCAGAGAGTAAAATCTTCTGTAAGTAAAATGTGTAAATGTTAAAAGGTGACCAACAGAAATAGGACTTAATGTGCATTTGAACTGCAGTTTAATAACGGTATAGATTATACGTAGAATAAAATGCCTGAAATCTTCTTTTCGGATTTAAGGATTTATAATAATTAATCCTAGACTGGTGGTTTATAAATAGTAAACCAAGGCAGAGGGGAATTCTCCAATGCAGAGGAAATATTTTTTAAATTATTATTTTTACTCTGAAATATGGGACTTTTTGCTTTGTTTTATATGCTGGTTAAACAAAGTTTTTGAGATGTGACATTTAAAAGGTTATGGGTCATTAAGATCTGATAAAAGGATAAAATTCATGAGAGTTTGAAGTGGTTTAGGGGTTTATTTGGAGGATTGTATCTTGCTCGAGGAGCAGCTTTTTGGCAAAGAACCTTGTAAGCTCTGAGAGAGATCCACCACTGGCAGCACCCCCGTGCATGAAACCCCATGCTAGCACAGAGGCTTTCAAAGTGCAAGAATTCCAGCTGGAGGCCAGCCTGGGTGAACCTTAGTGAATTTACATTTGAATAATAGTAGAAAGATTTCATAACCATGATATTAAAAAAAATTATGGTCCATTTTAAAATTTTAAGGTTCTTTTTCTCCTGTGTTTTATGACTGAAGTAGGCTGACACATTTCTCATGTAGTTTTACGACTTGCTGCTATATGATTAGAATCTCTTAATATTTTATTAACTGCCTTGTTTTCTGCCTTGTGGAAGAAACAGTGAATCATGGAATATATTATTTGTATTTACAGTCAGAACCCTTTACTTCTCACTCAGAGCGTACAGAGCTACCATAAAATTGACTGCCTTAATAAACATATGGATATCTAATTTTCAAACCAAAATATCTATGCTGGACAAGAAGTATGGTTGAATGGATACTGTTGAAGAGCTAGGGATTCATCCTCAGCTGGTGTGCTGCTTTCCAGGCGAGGTGGAAGCTGCTAAGTGCACTGTCATACAGCTGTGACAATGGTGTGCAGAGTTGTTTTGAGACACCTTAAATACTACTGAGAGGCTGTAGCCATGCATCATCATCCCCACCCTGGAAGAGCCTTTGCTGGTCCAGAATTTCAGGCCTAAGGGTCCTAAGGGAGCTGTCTCAGAAAAATGCTCTCCTTGATCTGCTGCTTGTCAACAGAGAGGATCTTGTGAGTGAAGTGGAGATTGGTGGCTGTCTTGGCTACAGCAACCATGAAGTGATTGTGTCTGAAATCTTGGTTGGCAGGAGAAGTGGGCACTTCAACCTGGACATGAGGAGAGCAGAATTCAGGCTGCTTAGGAATTAGTAATTTCCCCTGGGAAAATGCTTTTGAAGGTGCTGGGATTCATCAGTGCTGGTCACTTTTAAAACATCATCTGCTACAGACAGCGGGGTAGGTAATGCCTAAATGTCGTAAGCCGAGTAAGGCTGTCCTTGGTCACAGCCAGCATGGCTTCATGAGGAGAAAGTCCCGCCTATCAAACCTCGTTTCCTTTTATGACAAGGTAACCCACCTGGTTGATCAGAGGAAGCCAGCTGATATCATCTGTTTGGATTTCAGTACAGCTTTCGATACTGTCTTTCACAGGACCCATCTGGACAAAATGTCCAGCACAGCTGGATAAACATCATGTGGTGGGTGAGTAATCATCTCACAGGTAGAGCAGAGGGTAACAGTGAATGGGGGAACATCAGGCTGATGACTTGTCACTAGTGGAATTCAGCAAGGCCTTATGCTCTTCAACATCTTCATAAATGACTTGGACACAAGACTGAAAGGGACACTAAGCCAGTTTGCAGATGACACAAAACTGGGAGGAGCTGTTGACTCCCTCAAGAGGCCCTGCAGGGAGACCTCAACAAAGTAGAGGGCTGGGCAATCACCAGGCATATGAAATTCAGCAATGGCAAGTGCCGCATTCTGCACCTGGGATAGGGCAACCATGAATGCACAAACAGACTGGGGAATGAGCTGCTGGAAAGCAGCACTGTGCAAAGGGACCTGGGGGTCCTGGTCAACGGCAAATTGAATATGAGTCAGCAGTGCCCTGGCAGCCAGGAGGGCCAGCTGTGTCCTGGGAGGCATCCGGCAAAGCATTGCCAGCCGGTCAAGGGAGGGGATTGTCCCGCTCTGCTCTGCACTGGTGCAGCCTCACCTTCAATATTGTGTGCAGTTTGGGGCAATGCAATATAGGAAAAATATGAAGCCATTAGAGAGAATCCAAAGGAGGGCAATGAAGATGGTGAAGGGCCTTAAGGGGAAGTTGTATGAGAAGCAGCTGACGTCATTTGGTCTGTTCAGCCTGGAGGAGACCTCATTGCAGCTTACAGCTTCCTGGGAAGGGGAAGAGGAGGGGCAGGCACTGATCTCTGCTCTGCAGTGACCAGTGACAGGACCTGAGGGAATGGCCTGAAGTTGTGTCAGGGAAGGTTTAGGTTGGCTATTAGAAAAAACTTCTTCACCTAGAAGGTGTTTGGACACTGGAACAGGCTCCCCAGGGAAGTAGTCACAGCATCAAGCGTGACAAAGTTCGAGAAGCATTTAGATGATACTCTCAGGCACATGGTGTGACTCTTGAGAATGGTCCTGTACAGGGCTGAGAGTTGGACTCAATGATCCTTGTGGGTTCTTTCCAACTCAGTGTATTTCTGTGATTCTGTGATAAGAACTCACCACTCAGCCTGTGTTTAGAAAATGCAAGGGTATCAGAATTATTTTCTAGGTAAGGTGTTGGGAGCATTACAGATTGTCCTCAGGGACTTTCATTTTGCTTCCCATCTGAGTGTGACAGATTATAGAAGAAGAGAGAAAAAGTTAACATTCAAATGCCTTGTTTTCAACTGATAATGTGAGTGGTGCTTGTGATGGCAATGTATATTGAGCCCTTGTATGCCATATCTCATCAGCTATGGTGCACCTGCAGCATAAACAGCTACAGCTTGCCATGGTCCTCTTGATTAATCATTGGGCTACATGTGTAAAGCACACTCATCAGGAGCAGTGCAGGAATGGAAATCGTCTCCCACACACATCTGTACTCCTCAGAAAGCATAAACTATGAAAAATATAAACTATAAGCTCAGCCTTGGAAAAATATGAATATACCAGAACCAAGACCTCAGTTTTTAAATAAATCTGATTTGCTTTCCTATTAAAAATTTGTCATGTTAATTGATGGTGGGGTTTTTTTTTTGCTGAAGCTTTGGTTCATTTAACTTCCTGTTAAGCAAATAGCAATGTTCTTGCAGCATAAAGGAACACTGATTCTTTTTTTCCCCATCAAACCCCAGTGAGAAGAAATTAGCTTCACTAAAAGAATTTTGGCTGATTTAGATTGTATTTTGTACTGTACCAGAGAGACATCTAAGACATCGTGTAATCTTCACGCCTTGTCTGCAGTATTCTTTGTGCTCCAATAAGCCCTTATGGTATATAATAACATTGAAACAAACTGAGCCCTCTGTAACAGCTTTTATAATTTTATCCAATTTAAACAAGCAGTCAAGTGTTGACACTTCATTAATTTTATTAAAGTATTTTCTTGAAAATATACTTGGTGGCTTTGTTTCTGCAACAGTGAGAGAAAATATGGTGTACTTCTTGAAAAGTAAAAATGGTTTCTGATATAATTTCTCTAGAATTTTTCACGTTTTCATTGGTAAATAAATTCTGGGATTTGTCTTTCTATGTTATTAATATTCTGCTCCTCCTGCTCCTTTTTGGTCTGAAAGATCCACATTATGTGTGTTTTTCAGAGCTCTTTGTAGCTACTCTGAGACAGCCAGAGAGACTGTGGCTCCCTAATCTCTGCTATTTCCAATGTGCTTGTTTTTAATGGGCATGCAAAGAAATGTTATTTGTAATGGTGCTTAAACATATGTGCAACTTAACAGGGGTGATTATTCTGAGATTTTAGGATGAGAGAGGCCAAGAGAGCTCAGAGTGCTTAGCAAATCATAGACTGAAGCTTAACTAATACCTCCAAAGCACAAGCAAGGTGATCTGCACCAAACACAGCACTCTGGTGCTTTGTGACTGCAGAATATTAGAAATATTTCCATCACTGACCTTTACATTGGATTGTTTTGAGAACAGTTCAGCCCAGCTATGAGGACATTCTGTAGCTGTGTTTTTGTACTGATAGCCAGTTTTCAGCTACTGAAAATATTTGTATAACATTTGTTTTGCCTTTTCATGAGGCATAAATCAAATTAAATTAGGGTTTTGTGGTATTTTATCTGTGGTTTTACAGTTTGAGGTGACCATTGGTATTAAGGCTGCTCCTTTAATAATTATGCAATTATTTTTCTTATCCTCCTTTTTAAGCGTTCAATTATGTATTTGGTTTTAGTTAGGGATACATCCAAACTGTGGCACATAAAGCTGTTCTTTTGCAACACTAAGTCCTAATCAAGTTTGGCTAGAATTTGCAAATACAGATGGGAAGATGGGTTTGTTTGGGTTTATTTATTTGGTTTCTAAGCATACTTTTTCACAACAGGCTTCTTCAGTGTCCGAAAGGGTTAAAAAACCACTAAACAAGCCCTGCTTAACCAGTGCTTGGGTATTTTTGTACTAAAAACAAGGTATCTGATGATCACAAATATCTGATGATTATCAAGTTGCTTCCAATGTAATCTAGACCAGTTCCTAAGGTAACGGCTGTGGGTCTGGGTCAGCCTTCCCTGCGATTCTTAAGAATCTGAAAAAGGGAATGAAGTGATTCCAGTGAACATTAGTTCAGCTTTAGGTGTTTGGGAATATGAAAATGGATTCTTTCTTGTTTTTGCAAAGGAATGGCTGTTGTGACACATTATTTCCAGGAAAGCTGGTTCAAGGATGCTCCTTTCTGCTCATCAGGGTGGTCATCTGTTGCTGTAGTAGTTATGATGGGAACACTTGTTTGTTAGGAACTGAACTGTATTTGAGATCGAGGTGACCCAGGACATCAAGGAAGTCCCCAAAGGTGTGTTTCAATTCCTCTTTTAAAAATCAACCAGTGACCTAAAGGTGAAATTCCTTTTTACAGTGTCAGTCCGAACCTTGATGGTTGTTCATATCTCTCTGTCTCCACAATGAAAGTGTCTTGCTTTTTTGTTACATTGCATAAAAGGAAGAACTATTCTTCCAGAAACTAATAAACCAGTAGTTCATCTAACTTTAATGTTTCTTCAGAAATCAAAAATTCATTGCTAACCTAACCTATTCATCATTCAGATGTGGCAAACAAATAATGTAATATATCATTTCTCTCATTTTCATAGTGCTTCTTTATAACCTTCATCTAAAATATGCTATATTTTGGCCTGAGACACCGGACTTTGACAGGGATTATTTCCTTTCTTATTATGTAAGAGATTAAATCCTTCAGTTCTATCCCTTTTCTGGAGCTCTTACCTTCACCCCCATCATCCCTTGAAGCACCAGACTCAAGTGCAAGGCTACCGGCATACTTGAGCCACACCTACTCCTCTGTTTGGTGTCAGCCAGGGACGTGTCTGAGAATGCAGTGTAATGGGAAAACTCCCTGACTTGAGGTTGCCAGTTGGACATGAAGAATTTGGTAAACTCTCTTTCCCAAATTGTGAGTAATCTCTTTTCACTTTTGGCTATGTCACTGTTTGGAAGTGGTACTCCACAGTAATGCTTGAAATACTGCCTCTCAGTACTGTCCACAGTCTTGGGCAGGCTCCTTGGATCCAGTTTCTAAGCTTCTTTTTATTTCCAAAAAAAATAAAAGCTGTAAAGAAAAAGAAGGAAAATCAGATTCACCTAGTCTAGGGCTTCATAAACCAATGCTGAAAGGCCTTTAATTTGAATGTGTAGGGGTAAGGGATGTTGCACTTGACAAAGACCTTCCTACAAGATGAGGGAAAGAGAAAAAAGTAGACATTGAAATTAATTTCTTCCCTTTAGTATGTAGCATTTGCATCACTTGTGATTTGAGGTGTTTAGCATAGGGAATCACACATAGACTTCCAGTTATTTGACAAACACAAGGCAAATGTCTCCTGCTCACTCATGGAGCAAAAAGTTGGGCAATACTCCTGAACACTACTCACAGAACTAAGCTTTATGGATAGTATTGTAAGTTCTTAGGTAATTTTAGGTACTCCTTGTGTGCTAGGTTTCAGTACTTGCTGAGTTCTTGCTGCACTGGATGTGTGTTGAAGCACAGTGTCAACACCAACCACTATTGGCCTGATTTATTTGTTTGTGGAAATGAGGGGTAAGGAGCTTATGGTGTACACTCATGTCTTACCTGAGTCTTGATCTCAGATGTAGTCTGAGATACGCCAACATTGTTGTCTGATAATTAGCAATATTGTATTGCTTTTACTAGGGCATTCCTTTCCTTTTAAATATCTTCATTTATCATTCATAAAGAAAATATGGTGGATAAGTGTGTTCCACTGTAAAAGCCAAATATTCTGCAACTTGGGCGGTATTAAATTAAACCAGTATGCTAAGAGAACAATTATAATTGCTTGGCACTTAAAGAACCCACTGTAAGTGCTGAGGTTATTAGACCCATTTAAAATCCTGATTACAGAAAGAACTGTGTGTATTATTCTGTAAAATAATTCATCTGTTCTCTAATTTATCATTGTTCCATTAAAATGGGCTTTTGAAATTAGAAATTACTCTAGAGTAATTAAATAAATTTAATATGCTGCAACTTTTTATGAAGGTGGATACCTTAAAAGGCTCATAGTTTAACATAGTATCTGAGTTATATTAGCCTTTCATATGACCTTCTCTGCTTTTATTAAAGTTTATAAAGTCTATGAGACTAATCATTTAATGAAAGGAATAGTCTGTAACTTATGGTATATTTTCATATAAGTTGTTCTATTTGACTACCAGACAAATTTGACCACACTTTAATATTTCCTTCCACCTTTGTTCTGCCTGGGCTACTCTTGTATTGGCACACTGGAGTATTGGGCTACTTCTAATAATTAACAAGAAGCATCAATTTTGCAAGGTTTTTCTGTTTAATGTAGAATAGACACAGACCATGAAGATATTCATCTGGGATAGTGCTATTGGAGAGAGGGATGAAGATGAGCAATTAGGCACAGTGCCCGAGCGCAAATTTTCCTGGCAGTTTTAAGAAGGCTTTTGTAGTATATTTCTCGTTAGCAATTCCATCTGTTTAAGTCTAAACAAAATCAAAGTGGACAAAAGCAAACACCTTCTTCCAGTAGGGTTAGTGATCTATTGAAACACTTTGCAGACTTGGTGAATTCTCTGTCATTTTGAATGTTTAAAACAGGACTTGGGTGTCCTTCAAAAAGTAAAGGGCAATTCAAGCAGGAGGAATGGGCTTGATTCAGTAGATACAAGGTGAGGTTCTTTGCCATGTGTTATTCCAAAGGTGTGATGGTAATGGATTTTTCTGGCCTTAAAGTATCTATGAATCTGTAACTAAATATTACAAGCATTTTCTATAATGAAATGCTTCTTTTCCCTTTTAAGGCTCACCCATTTCAACAGGTTAGCTTTTTGAATATCAAAAGCTTTTGTCTTTGATTTGCACAACATTTAGATAATCCTAATTAGAATTACAAAAATAGAAGTATCATTAACTTGCCAATCCCAGAGGAAATTTGAACTGTGAAACAAAAAATATTTGTAAAACTCCATCATGAATTGCTGAACTTCTAAACACATTGCTGAATTTCTTATTTTATTTATTGGTATTATCTTTTCTTCAGTATTTGTGGTGCAGTTTAGTTGGCAAAGTTTTCTTGGTGGTCACAAGTGGAAAATTAAAGCACACAGGTTGTAATACCAGTAGCTGATATTACATAGCTCTTAAAATCTGTTTTACAATAAACTTAGACAACTTTAAAATAATCTTGTAAGGTTATTACAATAAATTGGTTTAAAACACTGAGTTTCTCATTGCCTTTTAGAATCCTAAAAGAAGTAGAACTGTTCCACTGCATTCAACCCTGTACTAATACTGAATAAGCTCATTAATCTAGTAATGAAAACTTAAATTAAAATGTTTCAAATAAAACAGTAAATTCTAATGGTTCTTGCACTTGTTAACTAGTGGACTTCTTTCTCTTATTTTGTCACTCTTCTTTCTGTGACTATCAGTAAGGTTGAAATTCCTTCTTCCTTTTTGATGCTTAGTCTTCCAAAAGTTACATGTTGTAGATTGGTGTAAATGACTCTTGTTATTCAATAGGTTCTTCCTGTAAGCATATGCAATCCCTAAATATCTCAAAAATTATCAATAAATTTGCTTCTGCCACTCACCTTTTTAGTAGTAGAATATGCTCGGTCTCAGAAAAGAAACTCTGAAAATATCTAACTGAGAATCTCTTGGATTTGGGGTGTGGTTGTTTTTATTCTGGCTGTGCCTCAGAGAGACATAGTAATTCTCTATTGTTTGCTTCCTAGGAAAGCTAAATTCTGTTTCTGTGGGTGGGAATATTCTTTTTCATATGAAAATATTTGCCATTTGTTGATTCTGAAAAAGAAAGGTCCTACATTAACACACGGAGCTCAGTGTTAACATGTTAAATATTCATTTTCTGAGTATAATTAGTTAAGCCTTATTCCTAGAACTGTCCATTACTTCACTGAGGCTTATGCAAATAATGAAGGAAACAGAAAGAAAAAAAAATAAAAAAGAGTTAATTAGAGTTCTGTAAGGAATTTGGAGATGGAAAGTGCTTGCCAATGGGAAAAGTGAGAAAGTTAAATGTCATTCTCCCCAGATTTTATTTTTTTTTTTTAACTTTTGGAAATTAGACTGTGTGAAAAATAAGACACATTTATAGTGTGGAAATGCTGGGAGATCTCTCACCAAATGTGCAATGGTCCAGAATGGCTGTTAGGAACAACAGCAAAAATATCTGTGTATTCATGGATTTCATTCCTGGAAAACAGACTGTAATGGCATCAGTATTAAAAACATAAACCATTCAGTAGCATTCCAGGAACATCATGTGCAAACTGCTCTTGATGGGAGGGACAGAAGTTAAATGTATTACGATCTGGCTTGCAGCTCTCCGAGTAGTTTCCTGTATGAAGTCATATGATGAGTGCTTCTAATAAGATTCTCCAGAGCTTGGTGTATCCTCAGATTTTTAGAATTTTCATTGGTGATTTGGAATCAAGTTTATAATTACAGCAAAACACAGCTGGCGTAATTGCTATATTGAAATTATAAAGAATGATGAGAACAAGTTGATCATCCAGCCAGGGTGATTATGTAAGTCTCCTCTGGCCAGTTTGTTCACACCTTTCTTGTACTGGAGTCACAAAAGATGTAATATATGAAAAACATTTTGCCTTGGACGTGTTGGCTGCCTTATTGCCAGAGAGGCCCATACGTTACCTTGTTGCCCCAAGGTCTCAGTGGTTCCTCTTGCAGGGCAGGGCCTGCAGCTCCTGTTCTGCCCTACTCGTGCACCTCCCAGACTTCTACTGCTGTGAGTTGTCCTGTTCCAGTACAGGACTTTGGTTTTGTCTTTGCTGAATTTTCTGAGGCCCATGTCAGGCCAGTTCTGGAGTTTGAGCTCTCTGAACAGCAGCTACGCCTTCCAGCATGCACAGCTGCTCCTTCCACAAATTTTATGAAGAAACAGCCCATCCCTGTCATCTGGATCATTACTGGGTGTGCAAAGAGTACTGAGCTGGCACGGACCCCTGAGGATCACACCACTCATAACCAGCCACCAGTTAGACCTCAAACTGTTGCTGGCTACTCTTTGAGCCTTGCAGCCCAGACAGTTTTCCACCCATTTTAATTCTACTACTTCAGTCCATAATTTTCCTGGGGACTGAGGTTAGGTTTTCTAGTTTATAGTTCATAGAATCATCATAGAATCAGAGAATGGTTTGGATTGGAAGGGACCTTAAAGATCATCTAGTTCCAACTCGTCTACTAAGGACAGGGACACTTTTCATTAGACCAGGTTGTTCAGAGCCCAGTCCAACCTGACCTTAAACACTACCAGGGATGGGGCCAGTGCCTCACCACTCTCGCAGTGAAGAATTTTTTCCTAATATCTAATCTAAACCTACTCACTTTCAATTTGAGCCCATTCCTGCTTGGCCTGTCACTACAGGCTCTTGTAAAAAGTCCCATTCCATCTTTCTTGTAGGCTCCCTTCAGGTACTGGAAGGCCTCAATTAGGTCACCCCAAAAGCTTCTCTTTTCCAAACTGAACAATCCCAATTCTTTCAACCTTTCCTCATAGGAGAGGTGCTCCATCTCTCTAAACAGCATGGTGGCCCTTCTCTGGACTCACTCCTGTATCCTGCTGCTTTCAATTGTTCAATATTTGCCTTTTTTTAAGTCACTTGGGACTTCCACTAATTGCAACAACTTTTCCAAGATAACAGAAAGCAACCTCTCAGTGGCATTGGCCAGCTCTCCCATGCAGCCCGTCCAATACCATTAATTTACATTTGTCCCATTTACCTAAACAATTACCTAAACAATCCCTAACTTCATTTTCCTATGCCATGAGTAGTACCTTCTCCTCCATCTTCCCAATTCTGCCATGCAGAGACCTGAGAGTTACTTTTAAGTTTAAACCACAGCAATTACTTTTAAGTTTAAACCACAGCAATTACTTCTGTAGTATTCTTGCATTGCTTACTATTATAGCTAATATTGCAAATAATATGGCACTTCAACAGCATTTTCTCCCCAAAAGTTCTAGAAGTTTTACACGGAAAGGAAGCTGTATAAACCTCCCAACTGGCTGTGCAGGGGACATTGGAGGTTTGCATCAAGTATGATTTTGATCCAGAATCAAGAAGCTTTTTGGTGACAGAGGCTCAGATACTAGACAGAAAACCCTTCCCTTCCTTGAAGAAGCAAACATATCACACTTTCATTTGCAGGTGACATTTTAGGTGTAAATGTTTGAGGCTTCTGAAGAATGCTTTTGATAGTAGTCCAAACTGAACAAATACTAAGCTCAGAAATAATTTATAGACACATTGTCCTCAAAGGAGCAAGTTCAAAATTATTTCAGTGGCAGCCTCTCCAGGACTTCATTAACATTTATAAACTGCAGAATGGGAACCCTTCTAACTGTTTGTCTTCAAAACTCATTCTACAGATTGGGTCTACAGTAGTACTGAATTTCTGAAAAGCAGAATTTATTGAATACCATTTTTTTTCCCCCCAGGTATCTCTTTCCAGTGACATTATATGTGTTTTCATGCAACAATTTCAGTCAATTCAGCCATAGAGTAGACCACAGAAAAACACTTAATTGTGAAAGAAACTGGATATACATTTGTATTTTATATTGGCAAATGCTCAAGAAGGTATCATAGGCTGCATAGGAATGCAAGAGAGAAGATACAAGGTTCCTTCTCTGGTTCTGACATCATCTGCTATCATCAGTGAACAATTCGTGCTTCTTCAGTTTCCCCTAATGACAGCAGTTACCTGAGGGTTGCTTATGAGCTACTTTTTGCCAAAAAGGTGCAATAAAGAGGAAGGAGTCATCATTACCTTCCTAATTAAGCTGGGCCATCTTCTGCAGAAATCATCAGACCTTGCAGTTATTTAACTCAAGTGCAGCTTCACCTGAGCAAATGTTGTGGATGTGTGTAAAGAAAAGAGCAGAATAAGTGGAAGCATAAGCTTCCTATAAATGTATTTTAGGGACACACAAACAAGTCTGTCTGCAAGGACAAAGCACGAACCTCAACAAGAGAAGCAGTTTATCGGAATTCTCCACCCAAAGTGCTAGTAAACCTAGTTATGATTTACTGTCCATCAGGACCAGTCTGTCCACAGCTCTCAGATGTTTTCATGAGACAGTTCTGTCTCAATCACCATGTATGGCTTTGGAAATCCACCAAAGAAAATAGGCATTTCTCCTGTTGCTTAGATGGCTAAACTGGATTTTAAAACAGTTCAGTTCTATTAACTATATTAAATCCAAGGAATTTGGGACAGGAATTTTTTTGTGGTTGTTGCTGCTGTTTTTAAAGAAAGCTGGAGTAAAGAAATAGCTGAAAGCAGGGATTTTCAGACTCTGGTATCCAGATTCCTGAGACATTGTGGATTACTCCTTAAAAGGTACAACTTCATCTGCTACTAAGAGAGCAATTTAGTTGTCAGTGGTCTTGATTATCCATTTGTTGTCAGTTGGGATAATCCATATGTTAGAAAATGTTTATGGATTTAAAACTGGAAGCAGATGAAAATTGTTAATGTGGCGTTGTGGAGGAGAAAGAAATTGAGCAGCTTGGTTTCTCAAAGGGTAGATACTCCATCCCTACAAGCAAAGACATGAGGGTTTAGAGCATTGGCATCTTATAGCTATCCCAAATTCCTTTTGAGGACGTGTAATGTACAAACACCTCACCTCCTGAGAGCTACTCAAAGCAACTTACACAAGTGAATTAGAGGTATGAGACAGAAAACTTAAATTGTCTGAGGACAAAGGTTATTGTGAAAAATCCTGAAGCAAAGTGATTTTACCTAAACAAGGATTGTCTGGATTGCCCGCCTGCTTTCCCTGAAATCCAGACTCACAGCAACAACCACCAAAGCACAATGGAAGGTGATGAGAGCAGGCTGAGAAAGATCAGTGTTTAGTTGTCCATCTCTGATCAGACAGTTGTGAAGAAACAAAAACCAAACCTATCCCCAGTAAAGTCACAGAAGTGATTTTCTAGAATTTTTATGCCTTACATCCCTTAAATGGGTAACTTCTAGAAGAAGGACTTCTACCACTATTTTCCACACACGTATGCATTGCAGTTCATGTGAAATTTAGGAGTGGAGCATTTTTCCAGTGAAAAGTTCTTGTTCATAAAATGCAACAGGGTTACTCCAGAAGTTTGATGTCTACTTGGTCTTTGCAGGATTCACTTGGAATAGTGCTCCTGAATTTCCCTGTGCCTTGCAGACCAAACTTGACTGGAGCCATGGGTCAAGCCAAGCACCAAAAAAAGAAGATCTGTAGTCTGTTAAGCAGCTATTTAAAAAATGCTTACAAACAGATGAGATTTCAAAGAACCACTAAGCTGGCAAGAAGATTTCTGGAGAGCCTGTAAATATCTTTCATTCCAACATGGTCTTGCCAATGCCTCTGTCGTTTGTTTCACATTTGTTTAAGCTGGTCTTGAAGACTTACTATAATGGAAACATTATAGACGAGCCAGTCTGTCCCAGTGCTATTCTTAGTGCTTGGGGAAGTTTTTCTACTATCTAACCTAAATCTTTCCTGCTGCAATTTAAGTGTATTAACTCTTCCTTCTTTTCCTTGGGAACCCAGAGACAAGGTTAATTTTTCCTCTTGCAACAGGTTTTTATGTGAAGTTCATTTTTTCCATTCTTGGTATAGTAGTTCACAATTGTCTCTATTGATTATCAACCTGAGTTGTCTTTTTAAGTATCTCTTTAGTGACCACTGCTTAAATTCTCATCCTGCTCTCAGCTTACATGCTATATGTTTCTGGTTAGTGTCATCTCATAGTGTCGGAAGACTCTACTCCATTTGATCTATAATGAGAATACCAGATAGCCTCAGACCCTTTGGTGCCCCACTCTATCAATCCTTCCATGTTTTACTCTCTGAGTACATTATTCATGCAGTTTGGAGCAACCTTGCAATAATCATTTCCTTTTTGTCTTCTTTTGTCCTTAATGATAAACATAACTTTGAACTTTTATCCATGTTTTTTAAGATCAGAAAGTTAGTTCAAAGGGAGCCATTTTGTACACTGAGGGGCTGGGCCATGCTATATTCTGGTGCTATCTGGAGATCACAGTGCTTTTGTGCCTCACAGTAAAGGCATTGATCCTATGTGTATGTTTTGAGGTTTCTTCATAGATACAGCACCTTGCAGAAGTAGTTTCTGCAGGTAGATTAGCTCTTTTGGTAAGGAAAAAAATACTGAAATATGTTGATTTGTATAAACAGGATCTATTTTGATGAAATTAGGATAGAAAATAACAGAATGGTGAATATTTCACTAAGAATAAACATTTAGGTAGAATTTGGAGTGATGCTAGAAACTAATTTTTCAAGATTTTTATGTATGAAGTCAAGAAAATGTGCATGATTGGAGTATTTGGTTTTGCTGTTTTATTTCACTTTATGAGAAAAATTTGGGGTGCCTTTTATTTTCATTTGAGTTTGGAAAAGAGAAAAGCAGAATTGTGTCATTTGCTACAAAACTGAAAGTCCAGCTTTTCCTAGCTCTGCCTTTCATTGTCTGCCTGTCTTATGGATTCCAGGAAGCTGCAGTTTTTGCATCATGTATCACTACAACAAGACAGTTATTACTTTAATCAAAGGAAACCAACCCTTATACTGTACAAGCTACTCTCTGGACTTTGGCAGACATGAACCAGGCTAGTTCCAGTTTTTAGCAGACTGTCCCCTTCATGACTTAAGGTAGAAGCCACCAACAAAACTATTATAATATCTGGAAAGAAAAATGAAAAGTACATGAGATATGTCTATATATATAAACGGCATTATTATATTATAGAGAATAACAATTCACCTTTTATAATAAAGCCAGAGGATAAGAGCATCAGCACTAACCAGCTCTAAGACACACTTCTCTGGGCAACATGGGCAAATGGAGAAAATCAGCACCACAAGATGTTTCAAAGACCAGGATTAAACCTAAATTTAGTAAGGATGGAATACTGCATGGGAGAAAGGTCCAGGAAAGGCTATGCAACTCAGTGATATGAATGCAAGTTCCTGCTCAGAAAGTCCTTAATCTGTTGATGACAGGTGTACTGAAGGAAGAGACCCTGTTTCTCCCATTCTTTCTCACAACATTGGCTGCTGCCAGAGAGGGGGAAACAGGCTGGTTTTCTGTTCTAAGTAGTGCTTGCCTGCATCATCTAAATAATGCTTAATAATCCAGGTAACCAGGCTTACGATGCGCGTTACAGTCAGTGGCCTTTTAGATGCAGAAATGTTCTAAGTGTTAGATGTAAATTATAATGCAGTCTTTCCTTTGAGCCTTTGTATAATATAAATCCAATGCCCTCATCCTGCAGCCAGGTACCTGTGGCTCCCCGCTGCAGTGCTTGGCTCAAGCTGAAAGGCAGTGTAAGGCAGATGGGAAGGGAAAAGGGAGAGGGGAGGTGAAGTGACTGGGGTAGAGCTGTGTGCATCTTAGGCTTTCAGCTTTCTAGAGTAGCTACTCTCAAACAAAAGCATCTTTTAGTTGATTTTCAGATTTAAACCAGAGATAAGCAGGAAGTATTAGTGATACCAATTACTGTTATTGACTCCCTGCATATTTTTTCTGTTCTGTTCTTTTAAAAATGCTAACTGAATCTGTAGGCAGATGAGATTGCAGCAGCAGCCCTTCATTGCCAAATTAGAGACTCTGAGATAAGCTGAATGGGTTTGAAATATATTTTTAAAAAATAAAGGTTGTTAACTAACTGTCTTTTCATTCCTATTTCAGAGCAGAATGAAGGGCTGGTGCATGTGCTACAGGTGTCACTTGAAAGGAGTCTTTAGATAAATACTGCTGAAGGCTAGGCAGTTGTGGTTTTTGTTGCACTCAGGTGTTAACTGGTGCATGTCACAGGCTGAACCAGGCCCTTGCATTCATAGCAGCTGCTGGAGAAAGAGGCAGCAGTCTGGTAGGCTACTGTATGCACAGACTGTGCTGGTTTCAAGACAGTCATAGGGCATTCTCATTTTGTTGTCTCTGCTCAAAGGTTGCAGAAATAGATGGCCACTTATAGCCAAAATGCCGCATTTTGGCAAAGCCTAGATTAATTCTTGAGGGTTTTTTTTCCCCATGCAGAAGGACTATGGAGGTTCCTGAGCTATTTGCTTAGAACTGCCACTGCCAGCCTTGAAATTGTTAGTAGTGCTCCAGCCACCATTTCTCTTGAGCTTGTAACCAAGAACATGGAGATTGGATCTGATAGGGCAGCTCTCACTCTCTTGCTGTGCTGCAGTGTGAGAACCACAGGCTGAGCATGTCAGGGCTTCGACACTCCACTGCAGCAGGTTGTTTTCTTGGCCTGAACAATTTTAGCCCTTCTGACTTACAGCTGAGAAACAGATCTCCTTGTGGAGCTGAAACGAATGGACAAGTTGTAGACATCTTAATCTTGAAAACAGCCCAAATTATACACGCCTTTAATTTTAAATCCCCAAGATATGCTAACTGGGAAGCATTGAGGAAACTTAATTAGTCTGCCTGCCTCTTCCTATTGATCCAGATTACTATGTACTTTTCTTGTCCACTAACACCTGCTGGCTAGATTTTAGGGCAGATGTTCGTGTGCAGTCATCATTAAAAGCACATACATTGGATGCTATTGAAGACTCTAAGCGCTCTGCATTTATGTCTTTTATTTCAGGATGCTTGGGGGAAGGAAGGAATCATCACACAGTTAAAAATATCATTTTCTTTCTCTTTTCCATGCAGTTCTTCTCTTTCACTCAGACAAGTAGCTGCCAGGAAATCTGTTAAGGGTAAAATAATTTTGAGGCATGGTGCTCTGGTTTTGAGAACATTATCTTGGATTAAAAACTTTTTCACTCAGTATACTGAACCGAGTCATAATTTCACTATCCCTTAGCCCAAGTAATGACTTAAAGTTTCTAATTACAGAGCAAGAGGACTGTGTGTGGTCCCTGGGGCCTGAGCTAAGAGAGTGCTAAGAAACACTCCTGTAATAATTTAACAGGCATGAGAGCTCCTGCCTGCTGAGACAGCTCTCGTGCCTCTGTGGAAATGTGCAAGATCACTGCTTTTCTTGTGTCTTGGGTCAGTCCTCTTCAGCCAACCTTCCCTTGGCTTCACCTCCATAAGCTTTGCAAGTCATGGCTTGGCCCCTGTCCCCTGCCCTCATTACATCTTACCTGTGCAAAAACATTTGCCTCCCCATTTGAGGTATAGAGCATCCTTTTTGCAGAAAAAAAATTGAGCAGAATTTAATATGTGTTCACATCATGGATAGCATAATTCTATGCCTTTTGCCGCTTTTTTTTCAGATCATTCTCTTTTTCTTCTTGATTTGCAGTGCATTTCAAATTCGAGATAGGGAAAAGGATGATTGCTCTTCCACTGTTTCAAGGAGTGAATATTTGGCCGCTCCATTTGCTAAAATAGAGAGCAGTAAAGGCACTCTGGGTGCCTCATCTAATTCCAGATAACCCTTGGGCTCTTGATACACAGTGCAAGAATCTAATTATTGAAGTAATTATTATTGCCTTCTCTGCTACACCACATTTTTCAAAACCTTTGGAGTCACAGTGCTGGACCCTGCTGGCAGTGGTAGGACATAATGGCAGTCTGTCAGCCTTGAAATAATTTGACTGTACTTACCTAGAATGAGTTACTTATTTAAAATCTCACTTGTCTATTTTTTGACCCTGAAAAGAATATGTGACAGGGGAAATATTCACTTCTTCACTCAGTACATTTTAATTTCTATGGCTGCATTTCTGAAAAGGTGATGCTTTTTCTTCACCTCCTCTGAAGAATCTGATAATAGCTAAGGCTAAGGTTGGACTACTCAGAACTAATGAGACCTGCTAATTTTTCTTCTTTTGTGTCAGTCCTTGTAGGAGTGGGAAATGGAAACTATTCTACCAATAATCATGCACAACTATTTTGCAGTGATGGACCTTAAAGAAAGAAAAATCGTCCTCTCTTTTTTTGCTATGAAATGCCTGTCAGTTTTAAAGTGATGATGTAAAAGTAAAGTGAGGATGTAAAAATAAAGTGAGGATGTAAAAGTAAAATAAGTATTGGCCAGAGTGTAAAAATTTTTCATTCAGATGTTATTTTGAGGTAACACTTTTAATTCCAGTTTGACTGAGTACTCGTTGCAGTCCTTTGAATTTATAGCATGCCATTCTATTTAGCAAGTGCTCATTTACCTCCTGAAAGGTTTTAAATTATGTGTGAGTTGCTATACCTCTGTGTTTATGTTTATAAATATGTGTAAAAAAAAGTCTTCAATTTATGCATTTGAAAGGAACACTTGCATTTGGGGAGCATATCTTTCCCCTGTGAAAGGCAAGCATAGCAATGCAGAGATTAGGATTTTTATTTTTAAGGAATGAATTAAGTTCTATCTTCTCTCTATAAAAATAGTTTCAATCATTCGATGATAATCTTGCTCTAGGCTACTAGCAATTATCATCACTTGCTCTTTTTCCCCCTTTGCATTTGTCTATAGGCAGTGTTTGAATATAGCACCGTAGACAGCTTTGCAAGAGAGTACTTGGGCTTGATCTCTTTGACTAAATCCAAATTGAAATGATTTTAATTTATACAGCTGTAAACACTACTTTAAGTTTTAAAATGGGCACTATGTATAAGAATGATAGTAGGGAGTATTTAAGCTAATAAAGGTTTATTTAGTTTTTATTATGTAGAGTCTGGTCACTGTTATCAGACATTTGCATTTGTTGTATCATGTGTGAAATCTGCCTTTTGGAGCTCCCTATCACTTTTCTGTAAAAGTATATAATTTAAAATGGGACCTTGCACATTTTTATTCACAAGTAGTGAAAAACGTATATTGATCCTTGATTTGTGCAAAATTATGATTGTGATGGAGATAATCAGAATTTTCTAGGGGAGGATTTTCAAAGCTACACTCAACAGCCTGGACTCACAGAAGCTGGACCCACTGATGCCTTGTTCTGCATCTGTTAAATTTCACCCAGCCAGTCTTTGCTTACCACATTTTAAATGGGGCCTTCCACCATATAGATCTAATTTGAACAAAACCAAAAAAAACCCCCAAATTTATAAGAAAACAGCACATTGTGTGTGTAGTAAAACAGAATGCAGTAAGCCGGTCTTTAAGACAAATGCTATTTGCATTTACTGGTGGGACCTGAGGCTCTCTAACTGAAAAAAAAGGTTAAACTTTCAACTTAAAATTAATTGGCAGCTTCTTTTAGTATTCTTTCTAAGCTTATATGACTTCTTTCGCTCCTAATATATTTGCATTTTGACAGGTCACTCACTATGTTAACACTGTGGCAAAGTAGCTATCACAGCAACTCAAATTTACAGGTTGGAAGAACTGTGCTAGTTAGGGACATTACTTTATTTGCTTCTTCTTCTTCTAGGATTAGTTCTGCTCTGTGGATTAGCCAGTGCCCACACATAAGTAGTGATACACTTCAGAGTCAGAGCAGGTGTGAGAAATTTACTTCCCTCCTTTAAAGGACAGAAATACTTTAATTTCCCCTTTTCCTAATGAAGCCCAAGGTAATTTCATGAGACATTAAAACAGAGAAAGATTCTGAGATTATGAACAACAGTGTTGCAGCAGATGTCTTCTCTGTACTTTAATTATGTTTATCTTTTTTTTTTTTGTTAAAGTGTGTTGCTTCTTTGCAGTTTTGCTGAGAAAAAATATGCAATTTTTTTTTTAAAACATTGAATAGTTTTCATTCCTGCTACTTCGTGTTCATCACCCATTGGACAACATGATCTGTAGACCAGAACAGGAAGGCTTTGTGGTTCTCTGAACCCTGCCCCTAACCCTAATGGTGGCTGAGGCTCAGGTGCCCAGCACCATGAGTGGCCCAGCTGAGAAGGGTGTGAAGGGAGCAGTGTTGGCGCTGTGCTCCCTTTCGCATGCCTTTTGCAGCCCAGAAAGTGCCCCTGGAGCTGTAGGCTTTGTGGCTCTCTGAAGCCTAACCCTAAAGACTGGCTCACACATCTGAATAGTCCTGAACCGTGCAATAAGACCGCCTCTGAACTTTGACTCAAGAACCTCTCAGCGCTTCTGTTGCTAATGAACGTGCTAAATATACACTGGTTTGTAGGTCAAATGAAAGAGATATTTCATCACCAGTATCTGGAGCATTGAACATGTTATGAAATAACTTAATGGTTTAAAACTCAAGTGTGCATTACTCAGAGTAACCACAGATATTTTGAAGAATATTTTATTATTGTAGGCCTAGTATTTTCTTCCAGCTTTGTCTAGTGGTCCTCCATCTAAAATTCACCATGAACTTGAAGAGTTTGATAGTCTCAATGGGGTGTGAAAGTAGAGACAGTAAAAACCATTGCTCATCCTGGGGGTGTGCTTGTATAAATGCAGTTTTAGTTTCTGTGATATGAAATATAATAAACTTAGTAGTGTGTTTAGGATGTGTTTTACTTAAATTAGGTGACTGGTTTGGGGGGGGAGTTTGCTGACTTTTTTTTCATTACTAGTTAAGCTCCAGAATAGTCATTAACTGGCTTTTTTCACCATCTGGGCAGAAGGGAGCTCTGCTTAGTTGGGTCCTATGAATATTGGCATTTCTAATAGTCAACTGCTTGCTGGGAAGGGTCCTACAGGAACTTTTGTGATTAAACATCCAGCTGTAATCATATCTAGGAGGGAAGGTTAGAGCAAATGGAGACCACCTGCATATTTCCTATCTATCTCCAGAATCCTCTGGAAAAGCAGATCTAAAGGCTTGCTTTAAGTTGGCTTGTGAGTTTGACTCTAGGGAATCACTCCATTGATTGTAGAATACAAGGAAACCTTTTGAATGGATTGAAAATGTAAATGAATGCAAACACTTACTGCAAACAGAAATGCTACTCAAAATCCTGACACATGGGTCATTTTCATGGTTCCCGCTCCCCACATCTGACTTTCAAACAGTCCGAGACCGCCTGTTTCCAGCACATTTCTGGGCAGATTTGGAAGTTGTTGTAACGGGATGGAGCAAGGGTCTAGCCCTGGGCATCAAAGCACTTCAATACTTTGAGTTTCTGAGCAAGCCTGTATCAGCTACATAGTGCAGTTATAGAGGGAGTACAGAGAGATACAGAAATGCCCTTTGTCAGGAAAGATGGCTCTCATGGGTCCCAGTATTCACTTGGCCCTTGTGTGTAACACTTAAAGCTTAATGGCATTAAAACAAATCACTTGTTCAATCTTTAACTGCTTTACTGAGCTGAGACATAAACATGTGAAAAGAATTCTGAATTAGAGAAAGTGCTGATTTTGCAAAGACTTTCATCCCACTTACAGTGTTTAAAAGAGAATGCAAAATGTAAAGGATTTATAAAATCAACTTTTTAAGTAGTCTCTGCATAACATGTACCTAATTTTAAAGAAAGCACAAATGAAATAAACTATATTAAAATATACACAATACATCCAAACATAAACAGACATCTAATATAGGTATTATAACCCTTCTAAATTTGTATGCCCTATGTAGGGAATCCTCTAAATAAGGTCTATGATTCACTTAACCAGGGTCATCCCAGACCCAAGATAGAAAATATGAAAATAATTCAAGAGTCCATGTTGCTTTGGAAGAAAGAAGTCATGCCTCACCAGTTTAGCGAGGCTTTTTTTGGAGGAGTTTTTAACCATTTTTGAGGCTGGATCTGGTCAGTGAAGTACAATTGAGTCTTCAAAAGCTCCTGGATCAGACCTTTAGAGGAAGAAGGTACTGTGAGGTGAGAGTCAATCTGCTGGAGGGTAACAGGGCTCTGCAGAGGGACCTGGACAGGCTGAATAGATGGGCTGTATCCAACAGTATGAAGTTCAACAAGGCCAAGTGCCGGGTCCTGCACTTTGGCCACAACAACCCCATGCAGCACTACAGGCTGGGCACAGAGTGGCTGGAGAGCAGCCAGGCAGAAAGGGATCTGGGGGTGCTGATTGACAGGAAGCTGAACATGAGCCAGCAGTGTGCCCAGGTGGCCAAGAAGACCAATGGCATCCTGGCCTTTATCAGGAATAGTGTGGCCAGCAGGACCAGGGCAGTGATTGGCCCCCTGTACTTGTCACCGGTGAGGCCACACCTCAAGCTCCATGTGCAGTTCTGGGCCCCTTAGTTTAGGAATGATGTTGAGATGCTCGAGCAAGGAGGCTGGTGAAGGGTCTGGAGCACAAGTGCTATGATGAACAGCTGAGGAAACTGGGATTGTTTAGCCTGGAGAGGAGGAAGCTCAGGGGAGATCTTATCACTCTCTACAACTACCTGAGGTTGTAGCCAGGTGAGCGTTGGTGTCTTCTTACTGGCAACTAGTGACAGGACAAGAGGACACAGGCTGTGCCAGGGGAGGTTTAGGCTGAACATTAGGAAGACGTTCTTCACAAAAAAAGTGGTCAGGCCTTTGAATGGGCTATCCATGGAGGTGGTGGAGTCACTGTCCCTGGAGGTGTTTAAGAAAAGACTGGATGTGGCACTTAGTGCCATGGTCCGGTTGATAAGGTGGTGTTAGGTCATGGATTGAACTCGATGACCTCAGAGGTCTTTTCCAACCTGGTTGATTCTGTGAGAGATATTTTCCTTCTTCAGAGTAATACCTGATTGAAAGAAGATAGAAATAAGTTGCTGGTCTTGTTAATAGAGAAAGGCTTTAGGCTGCCCAACCACCTTTTTTTGGCACTTTGGATGTTCACAAAAATGGATGTTAGCTTCAAAGAAAGTGAACATCAAGAATAGCAAGTTGACAAAGTTTTCTGTTGACTGCTTCAAATATTTCATATCAAATCTGAAGCTGACTGTGAAAATGTGACAGTAATCTTATAGTAGAAAATGCCTAAACAATGCAACAGCCAGTAACATTTTTGTGTCAATAAAAGCAGAGTGATGCAGTATGGGAGCTATGCATACACCCAACAGGATCCATGTTATTTGCAAGGAGAATGTTCTAAGAATCTCTGTGGATAATTGTCTGAAATTGTCAAATCAATACCCAGGGATGGTAAAAAACACAGTTTTGTGCAGCTAGGGAAGGAAGGAAGGGAGAAAAAAAACCAGAAAGCAGAAAAAAACAGAAAAAAACCCATAGGTGATGTGTTGTGGTATGCCACACTCACATCTTGATTCCATTCACATGCTGGTGTTTGCAGGCAGTTTGAGCTTTTCATCTCAGGTGTGATGAAATGCAATTAGAAAGGGAGAAGAGTCACCAGAAGCCTCTGTCCTCAGAGATATCGCCTAGTTTCTGCGTGAAGAGGGCTATGCAGCTTGGGAAAAAGCTGCTGAATTTAGTGTGATAAAAGTGTATTAAGCTATTAATGGTATGAAGGTGAATGAAAAAAGAGAGGGTGCTACTACTACAGCTCCTGAAGTAAGAACTGCAGTGTGCCCACATGAAATGCTCAGGCACACCATACATTGCCACAGGGAGCTGTGGGCAGAGATGGAAATAGATTAAAAATGGGATTAGGAGGCCTGTGAAGGATCTCTCCATCCCAGGTAGTAAGCCTACAAGTGGGTTGTGTTTGGGCAGCACCAGCTAGGGAGACTGGCCCTTTTCTTTTTTCTTTTTTAAAGAAAGAGCCTTGCTGTTTGAAAACAGAGGTTGAACGACTGGAAGAAAAACTTCCAGTGCCTTTTACTGTTGAAGCTTTATCTGGGGGCTTTGTGGGTTTTTTTCCAGTCAAGGCCTGTTTTGGATATTATTTTAGAGTTTAGTCAACTGCTCTATGGAGTAGAACTTTCTTCCCTGAGACCTCATTTCACAGGATTTCATGCGAGTTTAGATTGGATCCCCAGCTGTCCCTGGTCCTCTGCTGCAATAAGTGAAAGGTTAATGCATTGCAAAAGTAACTGTGATAATCCTGAGCTGTAATTTAGCCTGTTTAGTGTGTCCAGAGGATAAATTCTCAAATACATTAAGCAAAACAAGAAATAATGCACTCTTCATATTATCTCCCCTACACTGAAGTCCCATTTAATTAGCTACTGAAACAACTGACTGAAAGCTTTCCCTCTGTCTTGGTGTTTGAATCATGAATTTTAAAGACTTTTGAGAGAGTGACTCAGGAGGTGAAACAGCAGGGCTTCTGATGTTATTTATAAGCTCTGTACTGGAAACTATTTCAATGTCTGTAGCCCTGAAACTCAAGCAACGTAGCCTGTAATTTCATCATTTGAGACTAAGTGACAGGAGAACTAATGCTGTCAGCGCCCCACTAAACAGCATTAGTGTCTCCGTTGCCTCTACTTACTTGAAAAATGAATAATGAAATAATTGGCATTAAAGCCAGCTGTCAGCTGCAGGTTATCCCACAAAAGAAGAGGTTAATATGAGCATCAAAATACATGCAATAGATGCCAGCAGTAATCGGGTTTTCATTACAGTAATAGTTCTGCAGACCGCAGTTAAATGGGGGCAGCACAAAACATCTATGCAACACCTAGCACAAGCAGCCAAGCACTCCACGGGGCTTGCAGCTGCAGGGATGCTGTGGCATGGATAGAGCCTTCCAGCCAGCCCATCCTAAACACAAATACTGTTGCGCCAGATTTAGTCCCTGATCACTTGGGATTTATGACTTTGCTGGGTTTTAGAAAGATACGAAAAGAAAATTAAAAACAAATAAGAAATTTGTTCCCGATCCTATCATTCGTCTGTTTTTCCTTTGGTAGGTCTTTGACACATATCCTTTAAAGGAAAAGTCATGTGTGACTTTCAGTCACCTCTGCCCTGAAGTTTTGACCTTCATCAAACCTTGTCAAAATGTGTGGGGCAGCAATGCTCCAGTTATGAGAAGGGACAAGCTATTGATGCTATTACTATATGGGCATATATGTACCCCCACACTCTTGTTCCATAGGGTGTGTAGGGACACAAAGCTGAGTTAGCACTCTGATGTGAAAAGAAGAATGCTCATAACTTCACTATTTATGCTTTCCTGGTATACATAGCAGTTTTTAACTGTGTAGAAGATTGTGATGTGTCGCTTTGCCTCTTGTTTTGCTATTTTTAAGTACTTGATGTAAAGGAGAAGGACATACGTGTTTCATCAGGTCTTACTTTATTTTCAAAACACTGTAGTTTTTTAGTACATTTCCGAACAGTTTCATTGACATTAGAAAGGTCTGAGATTAGAATAAACTTGATAATGAAATAAAAGAGTTTTTCTTGTTTCTTAAAGATAAAACAGGAAACAAAAGCAATCTTTAAAAGACAGGGAAAAAACGAATCTGTCTTTTATAGCCAGGAAAATCTCTGCAGAAATAAAAATAAGATTTCAGATCAGGCATTTGTGTTGGCATCTTACTACAAGCAGTACTTTTGATAGTCCACAGGTTTGTCTTGACACAGAGGAGAAACTCGAACACAGACATACTTGGAAGATGCAAGAGAGACACATGTCATCTCACAACACCTTTCTTTTATATTTGTAAACTTTTGGAAACATTGAGCAAAATATCCCTCGTTAAAGCATTTCCAGCTTTGCTGTTAGTAGGTAGTACAGCTTGCTCAACAGGGCACTGACCTCAGCTCGGATGTCTGGCATCTATTCCTTTTTCAGCTGCTGTGAGAAAATGAATGTGTCATTTCATCTCTGCATGCCTCTTTCATCCTTCAACCCCTCTTGTCTGTTTAGAGTGTATGTGCTTCTGAGCTGGAGCCCTTTCTATTTGGAGATGTAGATATACTGTGCAAAATAGTGTCAGGTCCTGCAGGGACTACTGTAAAAGGAAACCTGAAATAGTTTTATACTTTTTTATGCATCATTAGCGTCTTAACTTCACTATATATTAGAAACATACATGTAGAGGTCAGTATCCCAAAGATCTAACTGTAATACTGAATACCCAAGAGAGGTTATACAAACAGTGGGGATTTCCCCATTGTATCTGAAAGATTCATGGAATAGTTGTGAAGTTTACTTGAAGCAAAGGCAATTGGGAAGCTATTGATAGTGCTCTATGGGAAACACATACTGACTTCAAGACTCACATTTGGCTTCCTTTGGCAATTAAATGTGGGATATAAAAAGAAAAGAAAGGAAATTTAGAGAGAAGTGTAATGCAGAAGATTTTAAGATGAAAAGTTATTCTGGAGTTACTGCATTATTTCCCCCTTGAAAATATTTGTGTTTTGTGGAAGCTGTCTTTGTAATCATCCTGATAATCAGTAACTGGTTTTCCAGTCAGTGTTTTCACAAATGACAATAATTTAAATGCTTAAATATCTGTCACTAGAGTTCTGTTCTAATGATGACATCACAGCAATGCTTAGGAAGGCAGTAGCATCTGATGGAGCTTGACAAGAAGCAGTGGTTGTCATTGGCCTGCTCTTCATTGTGGGTCATTCATTCTTTTTACCTCAATGGTAGCATCTCATCTGCTTAAGGAGGCAAGAAAAAGTTGTGTCAAACAGTTTATCAATGTGTGAAGAACTGGAATTGGTGTTCAACGTGAACGTAAGGCAAGTCAGTATCCTTATCATCAGCTAATTAATATTGACATTGTGCATTGCATGCTGAGACTAGAAGCTAGAAGGAATGGACTGTATTTCAGAATTCCTACATGTGTGTGCATGTATTTTCATCAAGATACTCTTACACAGCTGATTACTAAAAATATATTGTCAGTATCCATTACCAAAGCAGCTGCTTTTACCTGCCTTATGCATGTATGAAATAGCTGGTTATGCAGAGACTCATGAAGTGAGTTCCAGACACAAATGAGCTTGAGCTGAAGATTTTGTTTGTCCTGTGTCAATTCTAAGAGATATCCTTAAGGGCCAAGGAAATGGCACATGGGTTAGAATTCCACAGAACGGTTGACGTTGTCAGGCACCCCTTGAGCTCTCTGGGCAATGTGTCCCAGTATTTGACCCTAGGGGATCACCAGTGGCACTAAATAGCTGCTGATAGGTGAAAGTACTGCACTAAACTAGGTAACTAAACTGTACTAAAGAGAGTTTTCTGCTACCTTGTAATGATACTGTGAATTACCCATGTATTATTTCATTGAAGATGTAAATTATTAATTATTTTCAGTTTTTAATTTCCAGTATTTTTGATGCATTCAAGTAATAAGTATAGCATTTTTGGCAGCAGTTTTTAACATTCCCTGTTTTCATGCCACAGCACCTATTACATCCAGCTAGAAACAGTTTCTCACTAATTTCCGTCTTGGCCAGCATTGTTCTTCATGTGATTTGCATCACTGTAAATGCGAACAGACTGAAAAAGGACAATTAAAGAGGGTTGTTTGGCAAAAATCCCCTTTTTTCTTTATGGGTGCTCTGCAAACAGGAAATAAGAAAAGTGCATAAAATGTGACAGCATAGCACTGAGCCCATCTCTTCTTTTTCTGTTTGAGTATTGGTTCCACCTGGAAATCAGAATTAGATATGCAGTACATACCTACATAGCACCTCCCAGCTGAGGATTTTTAGCTACTTAATTAAAGCTTTCAGACACTTCTAAGGCTGCATGCTGTCTCCTTTCTAGGTGGCTAGCATGGACACAGGTGAATAATTGATAGGTCTATGAACCACAAATACTCATCTGTTTTACTTGACAGCTAGCTTATGGAGCTGGCAAAAATGAGCCCCCATTTGCTACTGACTGTTGTTCTTGAGAGAAATGTTACATAATAACAACAACAACAACAAAAAACCAAAACAAACTGATGAATTTTAGGTGAAGTAACAAAATAGTTAGCAATTGAAGTTTTAAAAAATTGTATCTAGGAGAATTTTCTCAGATTCTTTCAAGTTTCCAAAAGTGGCATGTTTGACTTTCAGGCAGATTTCCTTTGAGAAGGCTTAATAATTCAGTGGCTATCAAGGATACATTACAGTCAGCCAGCTGATGTTCTTTGAAACCTCACTGTTTGAAGCGCTGTGCCCCCACCTTCTGTGGGATGGCTGATGTGCTCATAGCATTGCTTCTTCTGTTAGACTTTTAGAAAAAGGGCTGTAGGTTCCCATGGACTTTATTGAGGTAACCCAACATGACTGCAGTCCGCAGAGCCCCACAGAACTTCCCTCTTCACAATCATCTGTAAGGGTTGGTCTCAGTCCTGGATGCATTTACTGGTGAAAGAGCACTATTCAGTGTCTTACCATAGCCGGGCGACCTCTGGACTCCTAAATGTCTCCAGGCAGCGAACATCAACATGGAGGAGTCTCAAGTTTGAAGCAGGAGACACGAAAATTGCTTGCAGTCATTTCTGTGCCCCAGGGTGTTTCATGTCTAGAAGCTTGCATGAGGCCCTTGGCTGTGTTCTTGTGCTCAAAACCAAGAACATGGATTTTCATTTTTGTTTCTAATTATGTAGGATAGAACTGCTTTCTCAGGGTCTTTTCCTTAGTCTTACAAGATGTTTACAGGTCACTGATTTCAATGCTAGCCCATGACATGAAAGATACAGCATAGCCAGTTTGAGAACCTTTGTCTCTACTCACACATTCTGATGTTTCTTGCACAGTAATTTCTTGATGTCAAAGTCTATAATTTTCTGATTTATAAAATCAATTTTGAGAAAAAAAATCTTTTTCAGTATTTCAGGGAATTAAACATGACAAAGCAAAGGTGTTTGTTATTGTTCCTTTCACAGGGATAGACTGCTACTTTGTAAATCCGTAGTTACTGTGATGTCCTATAACAAACTCCAGGCAACCAATTTTTGTCTTGAGTCTTACAGAAGTTTTCAAAAACTTTAATGGGTTTCCCTTAGTGGCTTAATTTGTAATGTGTCTGTATTGCAGAAGTCTTTTAGTTAAAGAATTTATCATTGTTCAATCCTTTTATGGTTGCATATATTTAAAAGGATTTAGAATGAAATTTTAAAAGTGAATATGAGTTGACATAAATTCAGTGTGAAAATTATTGGAACATAATTCAGCACCTGTAACATACCCTGTGACTTCTGCGAGATTGCTTTGCTTCACGTCAGTAGCAAACAAGTCATTTAAGAACAAGAGCCTCTTAAAACAAAATCGGTCACAATAACATATAACCATATGCTACAGCATTTGGTCTTTCTGCTTATCGTCTCTCTTATGAAGGAATCTTCATCTTGTATGGGTTTACAAAATGCATTAACTTCCTATTCCTTCTCTATAAAATAGCAGTGAAATGAGCAATCCAAGTCAGTCTCCATTACAGCAATAAAAACATGCCTGTCAACCACAGGGAGAGCTGGACTCTGTTCTGAATGACTATACAAGTGATCAAAAGATATGTATTATAGGAATGTACAGTTGTGCTGTGGGAAATTTTGCTTTCGTTCTCTTCAAAGGCTTCAGGCATCTCAGGAAAACTAAGAAAAATCGTAACAGTAAGTCTTACGAGCGCCCATGAGTTTATCAAAGCCCTCATTGTCTAATACTGATTCCCACTGAATGTAAATAAATACATGAATCATTTATTTAATTCATTTTTATTATGAAACAGTCCTGGGGTTTTTTCCTCCTTACTTGGCATAGTAGGAGTAGCTTCAGTCTGTGTTTCCTCCTGCAGCCCATGGTTCATACTTGTGAATTCACGTCAGTGGATGTTCTCTGGGTTTGATGACCAAGCAAGGAACAGGTTGTGCTGGATAGGTCTTACCCTGGGAGCTGTGCAGCTCCTAGCCCTTGTCAGTGAGCAGGCCAAGGGAATCAGTGCCAAGGAGCTGCAAGCAGTGCATCAGTGTGGTGAGGAAAAATATCACATTTACTTATTTTCAAAATGTGTGGAATTCTGTTAATGATGGAATGGTTGTTGAGATTACAACAAAGCAGATTGAGGCTGACAAAACCAGAGAAAAGGCAGAGAAAATGAACTGAGAAGGAAGGAATTTCAAGGGAACAGCACAGTTAGAGAGGGTCAATAGGGATTGGACTAGGCAGGGTAAAAATTCTCTGCCAGTGTCTCTGCTGTGGGTCCCAGTGGGGTGGCAGCTTCTCCATCTCATCTTGGCTTTGATCTGCCTCTCCAGCCCACCTGGCTTGGGGAGTAGTCCTTTCCCTGCCCATGTGCTCCCAGAGAGAATCAGTTGTTCCTGAGTGATAAGAACTGTGGTTTCACCCACCTTGCTTCTGCCCCAGCTTATGAGGACTCCTGACTGTGAGAGAAATGTAGTCTTGGGCTCTCTGAGTTACCCCAGGTTATCTGAAAAATTGCTCTGGAATAGCACATCCTTGTGATGAAAAAGGGCTCAAAAGCAGAAGCAAACTCCAAAGTGTTCCTCAACACAAATAATAGCAAGGAAAGGATTCATAACTCAGTTGTAACTCACGGTCAGAGCACTGGGATAGAGAACAGGGGAAGCGCTGCCATGGGGTTACTGTAGGGATTTTCCTGCTTGGACTCTTCTACAGTTTCAGAGGAAAATGGATACATACTGTTGCTGAGGAAACGAGTCTCCCAGGGGAAGGTTGGCTTTTCCCTGGTGTGAATTTTTTCTGCCTCATGATCACTTGAGTCAATTAACTTAAAATCTGCAAACTGCACATACCATGGCTTTGTACAGTTATTATATTTTGAATATATTATGAATTTTATACAGTTGCATGTGGATTTAATCATAAACAGCCCAGGAACAGATTCAAGTTTATATTCTTCTTTAAATATTTGTATTCCTATAATGGAACTTTGCCCATTTTTGTCTGTAGGTGCCAGCTTGCATAGTGACATCAGTAAATACTTCTGGTTTCATCATTCTCAAGGGGACACGATGACAGTTCAGGATCCAAACCAGATGAATCTCTGTGCTGCTGTTTGGACTGTTGTCTCCTATGTAATTGCTGACATGGAGGAGATGTTGCCAAGGTAATAAAACAGCAAGAAAGAAGATTTCTGTTCTTCCATGAAGATCGTAAGTCCACTAATGCATGTGGACTACAGCTGTGCTAACTTCTGCTTTCAACCTTGATTTTGTGCTTTATGATTGTATCTGTTTTCCTCAAACTACATGCTCTTTTACACATTCCTGTTTCTTTTTGCTGTTTTGATCTCTTTCATTTGTCATTTTCACTTAAAATGTATTCTTTTAAGTCCTTCTCTAATTTCAAATGGAGATAGGACACCTCTTTGACAATGATATAATAACCATTTGTATTCACAGTGATCCCATGCAGTAGGAAAAGTGCACCAAATAAAGTTGTCACATCAGAATAATAATGTATTGAGTTAGTGTACATGTTTAATCATTTTGTTTCTGTCTTTCATTCTATGCATTCAAATGAAGTACTATTAACCAAACAGCCCTTTCTTTTTACTGTTTTAAGGTAATACTGTAGTTTCTAGAAGTATTCAGGTTATGGGAAAAATTGATTTTGTCTGTGTTAATGGTAATATATGGTAGAATGGTCAAATAGTAGTCAAAATGCTAAAATAATTGGGCTTTTAATAATTTCATTCAGCTCTGCTGTTAAATCTTACTAAAGGTTCATGTAAGACTCAGATAAACCAGGACACAGAGGAAAGGAAGCCAACCAGAGGACTCTCATTTCTCCCTTTTTTTTTTCGGCCACCTCCCCGTGGAAAGCCGTGTGTGTCCTTTTCCATCTCATGGAAGACTTGCCACAGTGACAAGCAGAGAATTTCATACGGCAGTTTTTCTCTGAAATGCCACGATGTTTTAGAAACAGCCTCACAGCTGTGATTTGTGACCTTCAGTACCTGCCAGCTGATATCCAACAAAGTGTAAGAGCAGATTTTGGTTCAGAGTCCTGAAGCCCTTCCCAGTGCCCCTCCCTTGTGGGGATGGCCTTTCCAGCTGGAAGCTGGGTGAGAGGATGCCAGTGCATATTCATTTTGTTGGGATTTAATCTGGGACTTTGATTCTTATATACTTTGTTGGCTTAGGGTTTTGGTTTTGTTTTGGTTTGGTTTTGTTTTGTTTTTTTTTTCCTGGTGAGATTATGAATATTCTGGTGAGTTTCAGGTGTATCGGTAGAGAATATATATCTGGTCTATCATACTTTAGGATGTATGATTTCTGCTCATTTCTTTGTGACTTGATCCTTATTTGTGCTTTTTAATTTTACAACAAGCAGACGCACTGATGTGAATAACTGCTGCAATAAAATCAACACCAAACAACTAACGTTACAAACAACATGACATGTTAAACCAAATGGCAGCAGTCCCTGGTGCTGGTAATCAGTTCTGCTGTTGAGCAATAGCTGAGTGATGAGCAATTCATTTCTATAGAATTCATAATCATGGTATCTGTTTACCACGATAATAGCTGTTCTCCATCAAATTTATAAACTATTTCAGTTTTCCTTCCAAATAATTTCAGAAGCATAAAAGCTGGCTGGAGATATGCTGCTCTATCTTTTATAAAGAAACAATATAGAAATAAAGTTAGCAAAGATTTCTTCTGCCTTCCAGACATGATGCCTATGCTTTTTTTTTCTGACTTGCTTGACAAGAGCATAGTTGGTGGTACTCACCATGGACAGATCCTCAGCTGTCTCCGAATCCAGCCTTTTGACCTCACAGAATATTACTGACTGTTTCCTGAACTGTGTTTCTTATTGTTTTTCCCTCAAGGTATGTGACTTTGTTCATCAGAGATTCAGAAGGGTAGTCCATGGAGTTACCTATATTGTTCCAAATCTTAACCTGTGCTTACTTGGAAATGGTGTTAATTTGTGTTTTCCTCCATTGCCTCAAGTTAAACGAAGGATCTCTGGAGTCAAGAATACTCCTCTGCAGAGAGTACTGTAAGGGTGCACATGACACCACAGCACATCCCAAGGTGTGCTTGTTGGCTCCAAAGTAAGAAAATTAACTATACCCCAGCCAAAAGCAGCACAACTATGTAAGACAGACCAAAAAAGTTAAGACCATGGTGCCCCTGAAGCAAATTTAACCTTTGCATTCACTTCATATACACAGTTCTAGAGAGAAGCTTTGCAGAGAGATTTTAGTAAAAAATGTTCAAAAATCAAAATTGCCATCTTATTTTTATAGAAATAGTGAAATTAAAAATATTTTAGTTCTTAAATTGAAAAACAATTTTTTTTTTACATGTAAAACCAGATTTCATTAAAATAAGACACTGTCTCATTGATTTACCATTTTTTTTCTTTCTGATCTGTATTAATTCTCAAACCTAAAAGTTCATCTGTCCATAGTGCTCTCCTGATAATCTGCCTTTTCAGATGTCTCTTAAAAATTTCCGTAAACAAGGACATGCTAATAAATTTCTTTTCTTTCCCAGTAGGATTTTGTACTGTCTGTTCAATAGCTTATCTTTACCTCTCCTCAGTGTAGCAATTATGCTGTTTCAATTGGTGTCCATTAAACATGTATCAGTTGGTCCATTTTCAATTTAACACTTCTGAGGCGATCCACTGGCATGCCATTATCTTTGAGAATCTTTCTCAACTGTAATTGACCAAGGAATAGCTGAGGATATTATTTATATTACCATTATTGTGAGGGTCACCTGACATAAATCTGTGCTCTTCTTAAGTAATTTGACAACATTCTAAGTCAAAGGGATCATGTGTGCATTTCCCTCCGTTAAACATTTGCTTTTTTGCCTGCAAAGATCTGTGAGCTGAGAGCTGAAAAAACAGCAGTAGTACTTAAATATATGTCACAAATTTAAATTTCAAATAATCATTTTCCTTAAGGTATTACAAATCTCTTGCATCTGCTGAGAAGGGAGGCTCCTGGGTAGCCTTCCTTTCAACTACAACTCAAAGGTTTCAGACATAGCTACAGAAGGACAAAGCCAATACATAATTCATCTACCTGACTAGGCTATAGCACAAATGCTGATGAAAAGTCTGTTTTCAATACTGCATAATATAATGTAAGTAATTTGCCAGTAATAAAAGAAGAATTGCAGGATAGGTGCTTTTATCCTTCATTGTGCCAAGACATTATTGAAGTTTCACTGTCTCTGAATGATTCAGTTCTATGTGTTCTCAGAAGATTTTTAGCTCCCTTAAAATAATTAAAAACAAAGGAGTTGAAGCAGTGCTGCTGCTGTTACATTGCAAACATCCTTGGCTCTGTGTATTTAGTTAGTATGCTTCCCCCATAACCATTTGAGGCACTTCCATTTACCATAAGTAAATATCAAACTGATCTTGATATCTATATCTGTCTCATGAAATATACATACCATCTAAATGTGCCCAAATGATTAATTTACTGCTGTGTAATGATTAGCATAAAACTCTCATCACTGCACAGGATAAAAATGTTGCCACTAATTGCTGGTTGGAGTGAACAATGTTTTCTGCATAGAAGTTAATGATGCGTGCATCACAGCTCTTGAATGGGAAGGCTCAAGACTTTCTGGAAGAGAGGCTTTTTTTCTTCTTCTTTCCTGCTAAATGATAGGAGACTCTGATCATATATAATACAAAGGAATATTTTAACTTACACTCTGTGTAATCTTCTGTTTACTGCAAATGCATGGAATCACTATCCACCCACACACTGTAGTCTTTCATGTTCATTACTTCTGGAAACTCCAGCCTTCTTACACAAAGGTATGACCAGCTATGGGCCTGTGATTTATGGTTATAGGTGTTTGGTAAGTACATTGTTCTAGCGCCTGATTAAGGTTTTCGGAGGCCTCTCTTCTTGATAATCGTGTTTGTCCCTGGAGGAAGACCCTCAAAGACAGTCCTATATCCAGCTCTCTGTTTAGCTTGCAGTTTGTTTTCACTTCAGGACAGATCAACCTGCTTTAGTTTATGTTGAGTTTATGTTTTCCAGGTTTTTTTTGATCTTTCACTCTCCTTCTCAAGCACCTGTACTGTGACTTGGATATCAGGAATGACAAACAGACAGAAAAAATCTGTGTATTTTGTGACTTGGGGCTCAGGAACTGCAAGATGCAACTGAGATTACTCTGAAGAGCAACGCATAAGCACATGGGAGAGAGCTCCATCAGGGCCACTATTTGCCATTATCAGTGACTTATGTTACTGGCAGACAGAATTTTGTGACCAATGCAATGGGTTTTCATCACCAGTCATGGTTTTCTATATAACTATGTGAAAATCAGGCTTATGGAAACCAAAGAGGAAGCTCTGGAAGAGAGACCACAAAAATCCACAAAAAGAGCGAGGTAGTACTGAGGCAGGGACTGTAGCTTCAAGTACCAATGTTTTAGTCTGCTTTGCTGTGCAAGTTGGGGAACTCTACCTAAACCTACCTCAGTTTCACTGTTCAATGGTGGTGGTGGTGTTTGGTGCTCATGTTCGGTGTAACCTGATTTAACAATACTCTGCTAAAATACATGATACATGTAGAATGCAGAGATGAGGTTCAGTTGGAGGAGAGGAATAAGAAGTTACTGCCTTCTAGCTACATGAGAATTCATCTATAGAATGTGTCTTTTAGTAATTACTGTTTGCATTTACAATATTTGCTTTATTCATATTTGCATTATTTGCATTTTCTGTTTATCATGAAAAACAGCAAGAAACATTCTCCCTTCAGATACTGCCATTTTAAAATAGAATTTGGTCATCAGCCATATCAATTTTGACCTAATGGGACTTTGCATCCAGGAATGATGTGGGACAATTATGTGTGTGAAATGGTCACACACAATGCCATCTAGATATATCATTTCACAGCTTTGGACCATCACACACATACTGAGTCTCTTTCACAGAATCAGTGGCCATGCAATGGGGCAACAGGGAGAAAGAGAAGAGGTCAAATGGTTCCCCAACAGCCACACAACCAGTCAGTCCTAAAGTTAAGTTTAGTACCTACCTCAGCCAAACTGTACTGCCCATAAATGAGTCGCTACTTTCTTTTTATACCACTGAGATAATTTTGAAGCTGAAGTGTAAAATTCTGTGCAAAAATGACATTTTTGACTGAGCATATGCAACATATGTGGACTGAACCTTTGGGAAAGACTTTTAAAGTGTGATTTCACTGAGATTCTTTGTGACTCATGTTATAATCTCTGGAATACTTTGGCTTCACTTTTGTGAACATGATTATTCAATATGCTACTTATCCTAAATTGTCTATATATTTTGCTTTTTCCAGAGATGATATGTCAGTGATACATCTATGGAGAATTAATAACATTGCCTGTACTTAAAAGCAAATTTCCCAGTTCTTTACACTTCATCATTTTTTATTTTGCTTTAAATTTCTGTCATTTGGACAGGAAGGTATTACAAAGTTTAATATGACACACAATGCAGACGGTAATGATTGTTGAAAAGCAGATAACGAAATATCCGTGTTTTTGAATAGAAGTGTCGTACTGTTCTTTCCAAGGCTATTATCAAGCTTTAGCTCCTCAGTAAGATGAGTTTAATAAAAGAAATTACTAGAAAGTGAGTCACAAGACATTTAACCATGGAAGGTTAAATGCTGATGCTTTATACCTCCAAATTGTTCACTGTAGAAGCAGAGAAAGCTATAAATATACACAAGAAAATGCCTGCTTCTCTTCAGCAGTGATTCCCAGTGCTGAGTTCGGTGTAGAAGAAGTTACTTTAAACCTTTATAGTGTAGCCTGAACCCTTCACATGAAATGTTGAGAAGCAAATACACATTCGTTGTTGTGAATTCCTGTATTCCTTTTTTGCAATGTAAACAGAATACAGCTCTATTGGGAACTCAGCTTAGCTTTGGTATTGCTGTCCCTCCAAGCAGGAGTGCCTTCTGCCCACATGGCAAGATAAGTATGAGCAGTAGAAAAAAATTACTTAAAAATTCAGTCTTGTTAGATCTTTCTAAAATTATGAAAGTGGGAGGTTTTTGAATGCACAAATACCTTTAGTTTGTTACATAGCTGAGCTTAGGTTTTGGCATGTGCAGTTGTTGGATCCTCTTTTCATTCCTCTCATAAACAGTCTTCATAGGTAAGAGAAGACAAGAAATGAAATAATTAAGTAAGCTCTGCATAAGTACCAATTGTATTGAACAGCAAGCTATCTAAGTTACAAAAATTGAAGCCATTTATCAACAGGAAGTAACTTTTAAATATGAAGAGAGGATTAATTTCCAAGTTGTTAGAAAGACAGATGTGACAGAAGGCAGTACAGACTTTTACTTTCAATACAGCAAAATCTCATTTCAGGTGCTCCACATAGGCCATTTGCTTGAACTCAAAGGAGAAATTAGAGAGAATGTACATAACTTTCCCTGTTGAGCAAAATCCCAACAGTGCTTGCTGGCATCAGTAGAGGCTGCTCCACAACTTTCTGGTTATAGGGTTGTCCATCTCGTATGCATTTGATAACACACTGGGTTATCACTGTATTCTGAGAACTATGTAAGCTTGAATTCATGGGGTGAGGACCACAAGCACTCATTGGAAGTGTTCTGCAAGAAGTGTGTGACACAGCTGTCCTTGACATCGTATCTTCACTTGACAAATAAATAGTAAACCAGCTGTTGGTAGCTCAGCCAGTCGCTGAGCCTGAGTGGCTGCCCTGTAGTTCTGTGAAAAGTGTGATCACACCAGGCCTCATGCAGAGGAAAGAGAACTGAAGATCGCTGATCAGAATCCAGGTGTTTGGTTGACCTCTTTCTATACAATGAATATAGGACTGCTGCAGAGAATCTTTCTGCTCATCCTATGGGCACAGAGGTCTTTACATCCATGCTCCTATAGAACTAGAATGAGAGGAGAGTTTTTGTGCTTGCTGACTGTGTGGTGGTGGATACTTCTTTCTACCTTCCAAATACTAGAAGTTCAGGAGGAGCTTTGGGGCACACTTTTTTCCCCCTCCCAAATTGGTTGAATTATAATTCAAACTGCAGTACTTGTATATCTTTTAGACTTGGATTTGCAATGGATTTGTAATATATAACATTTTCATCACACTGCGAAATCACCAAAGGCTAATACTTTTCACGTTCCATATCTCTGCATTTCAGAGCTGTGTCTAAACAAGCAGGAACAGTAATGTCTGTCAGTGGAGTGCTTGACAATATCTTCAAAGCAGAAGAGCTGAGTAAACATTTGCTGTGTGTGCTCTATTAGGTGTCAACAAAAATTTTATCCCTCCCTTCCTCATCTGTGAAATGATGGATGGGGAAAACATTACTGCTCTGTGATTCTGCAACAGTTACTCTCAGAGTTGCTGCTACAATACTTAAATCACTTTGAGGTGTAAGATAATATGAGACATCAGAATTTGGCAAACTTCAGGAAAGTCGCAAATGTAGCAGTGTTGTTTATTGTGCAGTGTTTATTCACACGCTAGTGAGTGATCCTTTAAAACAGAAATGTAAGTGGTTTGTAGTATTCGCAGAAACATTTTGCTGACAACCTAAAGCTCTGGAAGACTGCTGTTACTTTATTGTTGTAAACTAACAAAAATGAAATTAGTAGCTGGGTTTTTTTAACTTACCACTTGTAGATTCCTCGTGTAAAAAAAACCATCAGCCAGTTTAAAGTAACTGTATAAAGAGCTCTCAGAGTTCCTTCAATTTACACTGGCTTAAAATACAAAGAAACAAAGACTGAAGCTTTGGATAAGCATTGGTCAGCTCAGTAGGAATTTCTTCAAAAATATTTGCAAATGTGGGCAGATGGCATTAAGGTGTTCTGCAGTGTAACAGAGAAAGCAGTTACCTTAGACACTTTCTTTCTCCCAAAGTTATCCTGAGTTTGACAAAAATCCGTCTGTTGCCATTAATCTCAAACATTCTAACAAGCTCTAACTTTACTGTCATGCTGTAAAAGTTTACTTTCTGACCACTTTTTTTTTCCCTCTTTGAATAAGCTCTGTCTAGTGGTTTTAACTTAAGACAATAAACCAGAAACTTCTAATTCTGCCTCTAGTAACCATCTTGTTGGGTGGTCTTGGCACACCTTAAAGGTAAGGACTTCTGTGCAGACCTAATTTGTTAAAAACTAAAAGCAAAACAGAACAAAACAAAAAGTCTGTTTCCTAGCCTGGATGTAGCCAAGAAGTGTGGGCCACTGTTTTTTTCTAATGAGGTGTCTTTTTAATGAGAGCACAGCCTGAAAACAGCTTAGATGTGGGCATTTTCTAATTTACACTCCATAGGTGAATTAACCTTTCTGGTGAATAATACTTCAGCTTGGCTGAAATAGAATACAGTTGTGGTACATCCTCAATGTGGCTGATTCACAGTTTGGAATGGAAAAGAAATCAAAATGTGGTGGGTTTTTTGACCTCAAGACCAATGAAACTTTGGAGTTGTGGAGTATTTTCTGTTGTTTAAAAAAATGGGCCCCGCATATGAAATTGTAGATCTTTCCCTTGGAACTTCTGCCCAGACACTTTTGAAAATAACATTCAGGGGAAAAACTTGAAAAGATTAGTACAAAAACCATCATGGATGGTAATACCATGAGTCTGAAAACAAAGAATATATTCTGAATTTGAAGTGTTGAGTTTTGTGGGGTTTTTCCAAGAGCAAGAGTTAGGAAAATATAACTGCAAAGTAAGTCTAATGAAGTGCCTGAATTATTCTTAATTCAGTGTCATTTTTATATGGCTGCAGGAAATATGCCCTACTCAAGTCAAATCAGAGAAAATTCAACAGGAAAGGTCCCACCACTCTTCACTATCCTGAACAGAAATCTGTATGAGTATCACATATTCTGCTTCTGTACCTGATGCTTAACTGAGGCTTTAGTACAAGTAATTAGGAGTCATCCCTCATAAAACACTTTTAGAAGCTAGTGAAATGTCAGAGAATTTCCCTCCTTGTTCAGTTTTATTACAATTTCATGTATTATCCTCTCAATTTTCTTGGTGGATACAATTACTGACGCTGAAGACTTCTCTGAGTAGAAGTTAAAGCTTAAATTTGAAGTAATGCCCATGACTTAAGAAGACAGTTTATTGATAACTCACTCTTCAAGCTCCACAATACATCACTCACTTTTTCATTTGCCAACCCTGGCCCTACATTCAATACATGGTATTAACTGCACCTCTTTGCTAAAGCAAATTGCAACAGAAGTTAGTTGTATAAAACAGTTCTTCTTTGTACTTTGAGTGAAACTAAAACTGTCTTTAAAATACCTATTACCCTCAAATATTTTTTCCAAATACCTTTTTTTAAAAGTAAGTTTCAGTTTCTGTCCCTAGTTATATGCATATTCACAATTCAGACAACTGAAAGAAAACAGCACTGGAAGGACTCATTCTTCCTGTAAGCACTCAAAAAGTAGTGATAAAGAAAGTAGAAACAGCAATTGTATACAATAAGTATACCATAAGATACTGCCATTCCAGGAATGAAAAACAAATTCTTGTCTTGTATTTAGGATAGAAGAAACATCTCTAGGAAAATGGGATGCATAAGATAACATAGCAAGAAGTGCAAACGGGAAGATGAGAAATTCTTACTGTACCCAAAGAAGGTAAAGTAGAGGCAAGATACCCGAAGTACTTAAATATTCTGGTAGCTGGGAAAAAATGCTGAAGAGAAGAATGCCTACATTCAGTACAACTATATAAAAAATAAGGAATTCATAATCCAGGAAACCCTGGAGTGGCCTCAGATGTTGTTATAGGACAAGAGCTGGGCCAGGCTGGTAGCAGGCTTGGAAGCTGAAAGCAGCTTTAAGCAAACCTGAGCCAGCTGGAATGGTAGAAAAGTATAACTTATGGGTTCATTATCCTTCATCACCCAAGAAGGTGAAAATTGACTGATCTCAGTGCACTTATTAGAAGTTTGGTTCAAGAGAAATTTGGAACAGTCCCTGATGCCTAAAGAATTATTGTGTGAAGCTGTGGTTGGAAAATGCAGCGTGTATCACTGCTGTAGCAGGACTTTTCATCATTCTTTTTGCTTTTGCCAGAAATTGTTTCATGCATTCAATACTGTGTCTTATGTCAAGGTTTTCTTAAAGTTTGAAAATTACGGTCATCTCATGATTTCTCTTGAGCCAGTTTTCTTTGCAATGAATCTTCTCTACAAACTTCTTTGGAGCTTAAAACTTAACAGTGTGATAACACTGGCATTCAGTGTGCTAGCACAATTTTCATGACCAAAAAACTTGCCCTTTAATTTTTTTTCTAGGAGAAAATTATATTCTTGCAACTGAAGATGTTGATTATTTGTATTGTCTACAAGGATTCCTAATTGAAGAAATAAAGAAATCAAACCCCAACTGTTTTGCTGCTTCTCCAGCCGTTTTGAGATTGGGGCCTCTGTAGAACCTCAGCAGCAACCTGGGAATAACATGTGAAAGGAAAACTGCCACATGGAGAGCGTAGACAGGCCTTGCTGATCATCCAGTAACTGTGCCATTTGCCTTTGTTATGTCACTACATATTCAGTATCTCAACATCACATTCAGAGAATGTTTCAAAAGCCGAAGGGTGTTTATTTCACCTTCCTTTATAAAAGGATGTTCTGAAATGTCCAAACTTTCCTTCCTTCCCTGCAAAGGTTTTCATGTGTGTAAGGTTGCTATCTAATACTGTAGATTGCTGTCTAATACATTAATGTAAACAACAAGAATAGATGCCCAGCAAAGATTGTTTTTACACTTTAATGTATAGGAAAAAATCATTGCGCATTTTTGTACATGATTAAAGAAAGGGTTCTGAAGAGATGAAGTGAGACATTTCCTAGCAGAGGAAGGTGTGGTTCTGTGAGATAGAAGGAAGGTGTATGTTTCCTCACTACTGAATTTGTCTGAAGATACATCTTATAATAAATTGCCTCTTAATATTGTGAGGAACCATAAATTCAGATCAATTTAAATGGCTAACCTGTCTGCATTTTGAATAATGGTTTGGTTAATAAACAGGAAAAAGCTCAGAGAGCTATGATGTAGTAAGTCCTCTGAAAGTCTCTTAAAGGCAGTTAATAAAGAGAACTTCTAAATCAATACCTGACTTTCCTGGAAGTACTCTAATGCAAGATCATATGCCTGCAAGAATTGAAGTACTTACGTCATGACAACTTTGTGTCTGGGGGAAAAGATGATCAAAACTTGTGTGAAGCAAAGCAATGTGTTTCGATACTATAATTTCATCAAAACAAGAATTTTCTTAAGAAATTGAAAATCATTCCCTCAAAGTAACTATACTGTTGGCACTATTTCACAAAAAGCTGCATTTTCTCCCTAACTGGCTTCAGAGGAACAGACCATTTCATTTGGTCTTGAAAAAAGCCCACTGCTTTCTTTCCTTTGTAGTGTGTGACATGAAAGGACTGTACCTGGCACAAAGACAAGGACTCACGTGAATGCTGCACATTGGTTTTCACTGTATTGTAAAAGTCTTTATTTGCAACCTCTCACCATTTCCTAGACCTGACTACCAAAGCTCAACAAGACCTCAAACCAAATAAACACTTAACAACAAAAACTCAACTCTATTTTAAGACTTCAATATATTTCTCTTTCCTCTTTTGAACAGCTCTTTACCTTCAAACACAGAGAGGCTCTGAGGTTCAAACTGTTTATATCAAGACTCTCCTCTCCATTCCCATTTTACAGGACTGCCTTCAGAACATTTGATATTAACTGTATTTATGCAGTTTTGTGGTGTTTTGTTCTGATGCAATGTAGCATGGTTTCACTAGCACCTGGCTGGGCTCTTGAAGGTTCCCTTTCCAGAGGTTTTTGCATATTTTTCTGCACCATGTTGATTCTTTTGGATTTGAATGGTGAAAGCCTGCAAACATCTGTTTAATCCTGCCTGTGTCTTGGGAGAAGATGATAAACATTAAAAATAAAAAGAAAAATTAAAAAGCAGAGAGGAGCCTGTCCCTTGAGATTCCCTTATAGACAAGCATGCTATTTCTCTTGGCTTCATGTGGAAAATATGGTGGAAAAAACAGAAGGTTCCTCAGTGAATGTAGGTTGTTGGTACTTGTATACCTGGTTTCATGTAAAGGCATAGGAAGCTTAGGAAATCTGGTAATGAAATATATATTAAGGCACAAAGTCAGTTCCATCTAATGTGATTACATGTTTTATAGAGAAGACCCTATAGTGTACTTTATGGAGTGCATAAAGCTGGCACTGCAGTAAAATCAGACATAGATCTTGAATGCATGCAGGGAGGCTGGTTCCACTCATGACCAAATTCAAATACACACACTATTAGATCTTCTACACACAGGATTATGCGCCAATGAGGTGTAATACTCCAAGTTTCAATGACATAAAAAGTGGTATTAAGTCATAGTAACATCTCTGAAATTGAAACCTAGGTGAATTAGATTAGTTTCACCACTGAAAACAGCCACTAATTACCTCACTGAAATCAGTTTACCCAAGATTTTGCACTTGCAAAGCAAATTTTAGGTTAGTGGTGAAATTTGTTGTTGTTAAGCCCTAAGGCTCTGGTCCACACACCCACTGCTAGTGTCTTAGTGGTCTGTGGTCTAGTGATCTGCCCATTCAAGTTGTTTGTTTGATCAGCAAACACTGTTTGATAAGGTTGAAACCACCTGGAAAAAGTGTTCAGAAACTGTCCTTGGCAGTGCTGAGAAAGGACTGCTGGTATGGGCATCCATGGCCTTTGTCATTTCTGAAATGAGAAAAGTTGATTCCAACATTATTTCTCCACCCCTTTCATCTAAACTATCCCAATAAAAAGTGGGTAAGAGGGAGTCCTTCCCAAGAATGTTGTCTAGGCCTCCAGGACTTCAGTACCATCCAAGTGACTTGGATGGTACAGCTGTGGTGAGGCAAGGGCTTGGCATTTGCACTCTCCTACTTGCATTGCTGCAAGTGGAAACTCTCCAAGAACCCATGGAAAGTGTGCAAGTGCTGTTTGCCACTGAGGGTCAACTGCCATAAGGCACAAGGGCTGCTGTATAGGCATTTACAGGCTTCTGGCCAGGGAAGCTCATTTTCCCTCAGGAGAGCTGCTGCTGCTGTGGCTGCTTTGACTCTGCATGAGGGTATAGTGACAGCAGTCAGTCCTTCCCCTAGTCCTGAGATAACCTGTGTCATCACTGTGACAGATCAGCTGGTAAAGCATTAGTGTGAAGTGCACTCATGTGAGAGACCACCCCAATCTACCCTTTTGTAATCTGGAAACTATTCCTTGGCATCATTTCTTCTCCAGCACGGGTAGGGGAGTCTGCCCTGTGCAATTTTGTACACAGACAATTGGAAGTGAGTTGAAACACATAATTCAAGTTAATCTTTGTTTTGTTAACAGTAATCTCTGTTAACTGTTTTGCTTTTTTAATAGGAAAACAGTTGCATGGGATCTTCAGGGACGACTCTTATGATACTAAAATAAATAAAGCTTATTTGCCACTGAAATAAAGAGACCTGGATGTAAAAGCATTTCACAGGTCACACAGGGCTGGGAGAAGAGGCAGTTAACTGAGAACCACATAGAGGGAAACCTATTTAGTTCTGTTAAACCAGTGTTAATGAGGAATATATTAAAGTATAAAAGTAATCTATAAGATAATGTTGTAATATGTGGGTTTGTTATATCAAACATATTAAAAGGGAAACACAGATTTTGCTTGCAAATGAGTATTAAAAAGATATAATGTTTTTCATCCTATGATAAAAGTCATTAAAAGTACAAAGGAGATATCTTAAGGCACATTCCTGACTTACAGTTATTGGTACATAAAAAGAGGGGATGTGAAGCCTAACAAATATCAGATCATACAGTCTGAGAAATTACTAATTGCTTTTAATTTAAAGTCAAACCCCATTTTTTTGTTAGCAAATAAAACATAAGGTTACGAGCTTATTTAATGTGTAAGAAGAAAGCAGTTGAAGGTATGTAGCAGATGTTTTGATTGAGCTAATAAACTTTTTTCTGTGTGTAAAAGGCAGTGTAGGAAACAGAGAAGTTCTTGGAAAAAACTGAGTTTATTCATCTAGTTCATTAGGTCTCGCAGGCTGCAGATTCCTGGTTTCAGGTAAGTAGAGCTGTGCTTTAAGAGCCTTTCTGTCTTTGTTGCTCCCTGTGTGAGCAGGAATGAGCTACAGAGCATGGCAGAGCCTTCAGCAGCATCCCTGTTCAGATGGACCAACACCACATTTGGATGGGTTTTCACGTACAAATGAGAAGGAGAGAACTGCCTTTCTATCTTCTGTGTCTGGCTTTTTCTCATGTCAAAGTTATTAAGGGACATAAATCACCTTGAAGGACAGTTGGTTACTGCCAGCAAAAAGAAAACCAGGCTGCAAATGAGAGCTGATTTCTGTGTTTAATAAAAGTAATTCCCTGCGTTTTTATTCTTCTGGTACTTGCTCTTAAAAGATGCTGTGAAAATAGCAGGATTATGACTTCTTCCAGTTTCTTTCGCAGCACTGAAGAGGAGGAACAGAGCAGACCCCTCCATGCAGCTTTGGTGCCCTTTGCAAAGAGAGGCCCAAATCCCTCTGCACCATCTAAGAATAATTGCATTGGCAGCTACTAATACAATTCTTAAGCAAAGAAGTTTGCCTTAATGCGGTCTCCTAGAATTCTGTTCTTCTCAAAATCCAAAATTTGTCTCGGTTTTTGGATTGCCTATGCATTCAAGAACAATTCCAAGTTTTTAATTCATTCAAGAAGTAACTGAATGAACTTTGTACCACACAACTTTGCTTGGCCTATGTAGCAGTTGGAAATATAGTCAGATCTTAGTGGAGATGTATAAAACTTGTACTTTTACATGGACACCCAAATCTAGGCAGTAACTGCCAAATGAATGCCAAATTCTTCAAAGAGGGCACAAAGCGATATTAATTATAATTAAGTGAATGGACCCAGTGTGCGTTAATAATGCCAAATGTTGAAAATTAGCTAGAATCTTGTGTACAGAGTGAATATTTTTTGTTGACTGGCCATGGCTTATTTCACAGTAAGGGATGGAAAGCATCTGACCTGATAAAGGTTTCTGTCCCCACTCGCCCTGTGCAACTTCTGACAACATTGTTTGTTTGTTTTCCACAGTTCTAACATATTAATTCCACTGGGAGAGTATTAAAAATCTTGGCAGAATTAACCCAGTCTTTTCTTTTCTTACCACCTCTTACTAAAACACATACAAAGTAAAAGTAATTTGAAACAATATTTGTTCATCTCCTTGCTACAGCTGCATTCAAAATTAGAGTAGATCTGCAGGTCCTAATTACTTGAATAAGCTGCAATTTATGTAGATACCTGTGAGTCACCAGTAAAATTCTGTGTTCTCTGGTACAGAAAGTGTGTGTATATATGTGTGTGTAAATGCCATGCAGGAAATCCAGAACTAGCATTATTAAAGTTGTAAAAGCAAGAAAATAATCTTTAAATTTAAAAAATCCTCCTAGACCTGTGTTTTGTGAGCTTGCTATATCAGGCAACCCCCAATCCAAACAACATGTACTGCATATACTGTAGACAAAACCTGTAAGTGAGCAGATGTGAGAAAAGCTGAGCTCCCAACAGGCACCTGATCTCCAGAGCTAGCCCTGGCTTTGTCACCAGAACAAACATTTCATTAACTTCAGAGGGACCTTAGCCCAACCTTAGCCAAAGCTTGCCTTTTAGAACTGAAATTCTGTAATTAAACATACAGTTAAACATCCACTAACTATTCGTTGTTGGGATGGTTTTGTTGTTTTTTGGTTTGGTTTTTTTTTAACACACAAGAAATACTGATTAGAAATCTAAAATGCCATCGATTTAAGCGCTGTTTTGGGAATGAAGAGTGAAAATAAACTGCAGTGCAAGCTTCACACTGTGTACTTCCTGCCTTGTACAGTACATGCCTATCAAGAGAAATTGCTGTGGAATGACTTTCCTGCAGAATAGCTCTATTTTCGTGCATTGTAGAGGTTCATCATCTCCTCTTCCTGTGGAAGGGCTACGTTACTTTCCACCTATATGAATCCTTTTCAATTCCTAATTTCAGTGGAACCTCCATGGCCAATTCTGGTTTTATTTGTCAAGACACTCCCTTTTTGAAATGGCCTGTTAGTGCAATATTCCTACAAGGGATGGAAAATAAATTAACCTGGTATCAGCTCGTATTCTTGCATGCAATTGGCTAAGTTCAAGGCTGCATACCCTGTATAAAATAAATATCCATAAATGGATGTAAGAATGCAGTTTGATTACATACCACTTCAAATTTCTGAATCTGCTTCAAATAGCAAAGATGTTACAACTGGACCCCGTGGAAGTTTTCTGCATGAATCATTTTGTTTTTTCTCCAAAGAAGGATTTGTGAAAAGAATTGATTTCCTTCTAAAGTTTGGGAGGTAAAGGGAATCCCCCAAAATAGACATTTTTGTATTTCTACATTTGAGACTTAACTGTGGTTTAGTCTTCTCTTTCATTTCCCCATCTTTCTTCTCTCATTGAATATGACAGAGTAAATCTTTGGGCTATGAGATTCTACTCTCTTTTATTACCCTCTCACTAACTTTTCAAATAATGAGGAAATAGAAGAGAAAGTTGAAAGGTAAAACTCCTTGATATTATCTGCTCTAATGCATTCAGGAGATGACTCACAAATTCATTTTCAATTTTTTTATATATATTGGTGTGGGGTGTTTTCTTTTTAAACTTTACATTTCTTTGATTTTTTCCATTATAATTTTTTCCTTTATTCAGCTCACTCTTTTGACAATGACTTGAAATATTAAAAAATAGCCTAGCATTAAATTACATAATGGTAAAATTACAAATGCAATACCAAATATTAGAGTACATTTAGAATTACAGCAAATCTCTGAATTTTAGACTACATTTCAATCATATTTGTGGCTGTGATTTGAGTTGCTTCTGATAGGCTATATTTTTCTCTGTTTGTCATCGTGTGCTGCTTGTTTGAGGTCTGTAATTACCAGGTATGTTTCTATCTCCCATGTTCAACTGAGGGATATATCTGATCACAGTGTGATGGGAGCTGATGGCTGGTTCTCCAGTGCCTGATTACTTCAAGTTATTCCTGTTATCTTTGCTCAGTATCCAATGGCTTTTCTATATGACTAATGACTGTGTGAGAAATACCTAAAACCACTGTCAAAACTCTCTGCATGGCCTCTCCTCCTCTCTCCCTTGGACTCCCACTTTGTGCAGGAGAACTTGCACCCAACTGAACTGTCCTGGAACTAAACATCTGCACCCTCAGGTCAAACCAAGACCATGCTGGCACAAACCAATTCAATGATTTTTCTTTTTTTTTTTTTTTTTACAGGAGTCTGTGGTCTTTGTGCACAGTATGGTGTATTTCCATAGACCTCCAGTGCAGCTTATGGATTTCTGGTACAAATGCAGCCTCAGTTTATAGCACTTTTCAGTTTGACTCAGGAAAACAACCCACATGAAAGGCTGTGTAAATTCCTTTAGACATACCAGCAGATCAAATGCAAAGACAGTGCTGATTTATCCTATATGTGAAACAGGGCAGGGACACAAGTTGCCTTTCCATCCTCTGCAGAGGTGCTGGGCACACCTCTCTGCCCAAGCAGGGCTGGTCTTACCACCACTGCCACCAGCAGACTTGAAGCCTTCAGCTGCGGCTGCTCTGGGAAGCGAATGCCTTGTATCCAAATGCCAAAGCAGGCTGAGGAAGAAATTTATGAGCAGGGATTGTACCTAGAGGACTGAGTTAGATGATATCCAGTTGGGCGTGTGCAGTGTCCATGTTATCCCTTCTGGGTATCACCAAGCCCCCCAACCTCCCTGCAAACCCCTTCTCCTCAGTGCTCCCCTTCCTGAGTCTCTCTTGGCACAGGGAGTGGAAGCAGGACCTCAGCAACACACTCCTCCATCTGGACCTTAAGGCCAGCAGCAGGCCAAGAGGAGACGGGACATCCCTCTCTCTCCTCAACATGTTGACTTCCCCAGTGGTGATTCACAGGAGGACTGGAAAAGGAGATTTTATAAAGCATGCCAATTGTCCAAAACCTACTGCCACCGAAGAAAGCTGTACTGTCCACCAGAGAGGAATTTTGAGATGAGATCACCTGTTCTGAACATGTACTGAAGACCAGGCTAACCAGTGCTTGGTTTTTGAGATCAGAGAGCATTTTTTGTTTGTTGTATGAGACCATATACCTACACACCACTGCAGTTTATCAGCACTTGAGTTGATCAGAGGAATGGGAAGGCCAGTCTATCTCAACAGAAATCAGAGATACCAGAAGGATGGTCCATCTGCAAACCTAGCTGCTGTTGGAATACTTCTGCATGCTGTCTTCTGTTTAACGATCAAAACTATGGGATGGTGGACAGTCTTGCCGAGATGGCTGGTTCCTGCCTTTTCTGGTTTGCAGACATAACTCCACTGAGGCAGCTGGCACAGTTCTGTGGAGCAAGCCTCACCTGGGCCTCCTGTGTGGTGGTGCAGGGGGCATTTTTCTTACAGGCAGTAAGCAAAGGGGAGGCCAGAAGGGCAGACTCTGTAACACCCTCAAGAGCATGGTGAAGACAATGTGTTTGGGTTGGCCCCGGGGCATTGCAGGGACACATAGCACAGACACAGCAAAGATGGGTCAGCGTGTGGAATGTGGCTTTGGGGCAGGGTGGTGAACACTTGAAATGATGGGTGGGACACAGCATGGGTTGGAGGAACAAGAGCTGTCTATTTTCTTAGGACTGTTACAAGTTCTGCAGAGGATCAGCTCCTTAGAAAGGCATCTTGCACTAAAATGCTGATGAAGTATTTCAGAAGGAAGCTAAACCAAAACCTATGGGAACTAGGAAATCCTTATGGACAGGCTAAATTTTTATTTCTCTATTTTAGTACCCAGAAATCTCATATTTTCTTGACAGATTGGTAGGGGCATATGAATGAGCCACTGGAGAGATGCAGGGGGGGAGCTCAGCCAGGTGGCCAGCAGAGCCATGTTCACTTCTGCTCCATCCTCTCCTGTGTGGCCACGAGCAAGCAGCTAATCTTGATCCTCTCCTTCTTTAAGTGGGGACACCTCACATAAGGGTTATGAGGCTCAAGTCTTTTCTACTTATAGAAATGCACACTATTTTTATTTCATGTCTGTAGGATGCCAGGGATCTTCACTGTTTTGTGAATTATATGAATGGTGATTGTGCTGGGCTGCCTGAAAGGTGGGTTGGTCATTATTCAGCAGAATTTATGAGAGATTCGTACCTTTGAGAACAGTTGAGGATTGAGTAAATAATACTTTGTTCTTCTTTGGTATAATATGTGACTGTTGCTGTTTAAAGATTTCTGTCAGTAAAATTATTGGGAAAAGTCAGTGGTTTGCCTGTCATCTCAGCACTGTCCTTAGGAGGCAGCTAGAGCTGCCCTTTCTCTGGCACAGCTGATTCAGTTCTCTTCGTATCAGGCCTTTACTTGTGCTTCTTCGGAGAAACTTCAGCCTTTGCCACAAACTGATCATCATGCTGATGACTGTCCTGGGAAATGGAGGGGAAATTGATGCTCTCCTGAGCATCCTCTAAGCTGGCAGGGAAGGGCAGGGAAGTGGATCCTTCCCTTTGGTTTCTGCCAGGAACTGCAGTATGCTGGTGCCCAGCCTGTAGTCCAGGGTCCCTCTTTGGGCTACCAGAGGGAATTCTGGAATTGGTCTGGGCTAGGGAGGCTGTGGCCAGTTGCCTTGTATGGGCTGTTCTGTGCTCAGTGCTGTGCAGCACACAGCAGGGCTGGGGCTGGCAGGGACATCTCTGCCACAGTCACCTGCCTCTGTTTGAGCCTGGATTCATTGCCATGGTGTGACATCATCCCTACTGACCACACAGGGGCTGTTATCAGCAACATAGCAATTAATCCTCTTTCATAGAGGGGCATAGACACCTGGATGAGGCCAGGAGGTTGCAAAATGCTTTTGAGCATCTTCAAGACAAAAAGTGTTAAAGCAGTTGCTGTTACCTGTTGGTAAAATGTAAGAGGACAGAGAGGGAACATAACACAGGCAAGGCAGGGAAAAATTATACCAGAGTCAGGTGGAAATGCATGAGGAAATATGTGTGGTTTTATTAAACAACAGATGCAATGGGGACTCCAAAGCCTAAAAATCCCTTCATTATCCAGTTAAGGGCTTCAAGAAGCTGTGGCTAAAATGTGAGATATCAGCCTAACAGGTCTGTTTATACAGACTTCTCCAAACAGTTCTCCAGTCAGATCTTTTGCTTCTGCAAAATCTTTCTTTTTCCCTTGTGTTTTGATTCCTTTCATCTTAAAGGACACACTGCCATTTTCCAATCTGTAAATAAGACACACTGTGATAAAGGTCACAAGCTCAGTCTCCAGGAAGAATTACCACTCAGTGAAAGGAGAAGACAGTGTGGGGGCTGCCACTACTGCCCTTCACATCTGCCACTACCAGGGCCTGATGGACACTGCCCAGCTCCTTGCAGCTGTTTAACTTGCATCAGTATCAGATCTCCCCCCTGCAATTATCCTGTGCCACAGAAACAGGGCTTTTGGAGATTGACTATTGAGTCAGGAGAGAACGTCATGGTGGGCAAAGCTACAGAGCACCACCAAACCTGGGCTTCGGCTGGTGCGCTGGAAAAGGTCCCTTGCAGGTTGGGTGTAGGTTTTGTTGGCTGTGCACGATGCATGTGTGTGTACACTCAAATTTCTTGGTCCCTCCACTTGAAAGCCAGTTCCGTTGGCAACTCCTGCCTGAATTCCACAAGAAAATATTTGGCAAATCACATGCTGACATGTTTATCATGTTAGCTGTCAGGATGAGTAAGTGCAGGTGCTGAATGCTATCATTCAGCTTGAATGGAGCAATAGCTACCACTCATGAAATCTGACAGAATAAATATATTTTTGCACATGATTTTTGTCAGATTCATATTAATCCTTCGTTCAGCTGCTTTTCCTAGTGACTTTAAATAGACCTGTGCTCACTGGCAACCCCAAACTACAGCTCAGGACTCATGTGGTGACTCTACACAATCCAGTGATGAAATAGTGACACTGTTGCCTGCTCATAAATGACAGATTGATTTAGCTTCTGCCCTGGCATATATGCATTTACATGTCTTCTAACATCTAATTTCACTGAAGCATCCTACAGAAAGCTCATATTTGGGTTCTTTATGCTAATCCAATAAAAAAGCAATGCAACCATTTCAAGGCAATTATGGCATCAGCGACCCCCTGCCTGCTTTCAGGCAGGCATTCATGGGAACTCCTCGTGGGTGTTCAAACAGTGTGAGAAAATAGCGAGCACACTGAATCTCATTTCCAAGGCACAAATATCTCAGTGTGTTAGAGTACCTCAGAGCTAAGAAATCTCTGAAACATCAACATTTGGTTTCCTGCTTGATCTAAGCTGGCCTTGCCTGAGGCAGGGGTTGATAACATACTGTTCCGTTGTTTGCCAGAATTAAGAATAGCAGAGCTTGTCTGATCAGCTCCCTCTCCAGCGATATCAAAGCGCTTCATTCACATTAAAAAGCATCAAGCTTTGGCGCATTTCCCTTCTGATGCTGACAGAAGTGCTAGCAGGAGAGGGAAAGGGTAGATTGAAGGTTTCCCCATCACTGGTTTGTTTTGCTCTTTGCTTCAGCTTGTCCTAGAGGTACCAGCATACCCTGGTCCACAGCTGGGGTTTGTAAAGGAATGGCTTGAACCATTCAGTGCAACACTTACACAGGAAGGAGTGAGGCACTTGAAAGCTCTGGCCAGACTTCTAGTGTTGAGGAGGTAAGGACAGGATTAATTTAGAGGTCTGTGCAATAGGATAAGATTGGGAAATCAGTACAAGCTGGGAAGGCAGAGCAGAGTAATACAGCTCTGAAAGAAAAATGTAGCACGTCAATGTGAAATCAGAGTGATGAAATCAGGGCTTTTAGCAGTGCTATGCTCTATTTTAGCAGTGACAAAGACATGCCAGAGAGAACGTTTTTGCTTTTAGATCACATTTGGAGCACTTAAGGGGACGAGACAGGTATCTGAAGGGAGGAAACGCAGAAAATCGTACCAGGATTCACAGCTTCTCTCTCTCTACTCCTGCAGTATCCTCTATGCATTACTACCACAACTCCAGGCTTCCTCTTCCTGGGTTCCTACCTCCTTTATTGCTGGGGGTGAATAATGCTGCCTGAAACAGCAGCTGTTCAATATTTATCTTTCTCTGCAGAGTTCATTGTGTGGCCTTGGCTGGCTGTACCACACAGTGCTGACACCCCACACCTCCTGGCTCCTGCAGCACATGGGACAGCAGGCGGGCAGCAGCTCCCTTTGCTTGCTTTGCCTCAGCCCATGCTGGGTGCTGAAGGAGGTAGAAGGGAAGGATGTCCATCGTTATTTAAAGACCTTGCCCTTTTGAAATACCATTTGATGAGAGGAGAGGCATTTGTTTTGGGAGGGGAGCTTTGCTGTTTTTGTTTGGTGTGTTTTTGTACTGAATGGTATGTCAGGGAAAAGGCGAGGCTCCTCCTGTCACAAGGAAAGCATTCACATGAAGCAGAGTGCTACAGGAAGCTCTGAGAGGTTTTCCACATCCGCCCACTTCACTAAATCAAAGGCAGCATTCTCCTGTAGATCAGCCTGATTTACATTAGGGTAAAGTCCTGTGTAACATTGCTGCGGTAGATGACACCACGACTACCTCTTGTCCCCTTTTTCTTTCCATTCTCAGCAAAAGGCAGTCAAATTATTCAGGTCAGCTTATGAGTTGCAGGACTGAGCAGCACCTGTAATTTCTTATCATTCAAACTAGCTTTTATCTCTCCTGACACAAATGCCAGACCCTTGTGTGCCCATGAACGGGCTGCTGCCAAGAAGCTGTGGCCAAGTGAGTTATGCCAGTGATCCTGAAGTCTGTCAGCCAACACAGGCTTCCAAGGAAAGAGCAGGTTATATTGGGATAGGAGAGAAAATCTGATGTATCTATTTTTTAAGCTGAAGAGGCATTGGTTAATGTGGCTGCCTGAGCCCAGGTCAATTCTCACTACAGATTCAAGGTTTTACCTGGAATAAACTGTAAACAATAAAGCCTGTTATTTCACAAAGCACCTCCATGACTAACACATTCGTTCCCCTCTTCCAGTGGAATGACCTATATTTGCTTTTGATGTAAAATTTTTCATAGGGAAAAATTTCCCCTTCAGTTGTATTTTACTTGCATTCATCACATGCATTTTACCAGCAGAAAATTCTTGGTTTTTTAAACTACACCTTTCTATCTGTTCTCATTACTTATTTAGAAAACTCAGAAAATCTTACTAGAAGTAAAGTCAGCTCACTGGCATTTGAAGAATGAGTGTCTTCCCGAGCAACCTAACATCTGCATTTTCATTTGCAATTTAAGCAAGAAGAAACAATCTCTGTCTTGAAATGCAATTCTGCTTGTTGTTTTAGTGCTCCATGGTTAAGCCACCCCCAAGCCTTAGCCAGAAAGTCTTGTGCCTGTGTAGCACAGCTCATTTGAACAGCACCAGAGGGTTCCTGAGGCGGATTCACCCCTCAGAGCACACCAGGAGAGGGCAGATGCCTTCTGGGCATTTCAGCAAACACCTGGAGAATGTGGCCAGCCTGCCATCACTTCTCTGGAGTAACTGGGGTGCCTTCAAAATCCCACAGTGTAACTCTTCCAGCTTGAAGAAAGGTTGCAGCGGAATTCCCAACACATTCAACAGTTACTTTCCTACTTCACATTGTGCAGATGCATGGTTCAGAATTAATCCCAGAGGCAGGCATGCATAGCTATTTCTTGTTCACAAATATTGCCAGCTAAAGGATTACATAACTAAGAAGCATCATCAGTATGGAAAGGGAAAGGAGGATGTTCTGCTGGTGGGGAAAAGCCCCAGCTCTGTTTTCAGCTTTTAAATGGTACTGAATCAGTCTCTTCAGCTGCTCCTTCCTGTGTCTGCTCTTTTGAGGAAAAATCCACAGTCACCAGAGGTTTCTGAAGGACAGAGATGTTATCTTGGACAGCCAGAGCAGAGTTGGTATCCCAGGGCGGTCTGTCTTCCCAACAGCTGAGTGCTCTGCTCTCTGCAAGGGAGTAGTCCAAATATGGGCCTTCTGCCCCAAATTCTCTAAACATCTCCAAGCTTTGAGTCTCTTGTGCTCAAAACACAGTTTCTTTATAAAACAAACGAATCTATGGACCAGCAGTGAATGCACCCATTGGGACAAGAGCTGCATCTCTTTGTGTGTGCTGCCTCCTCAGCACAGGGAGGCAGCCTCAGCTGTGGTCTCTAGCAACATCCCAGCAGGCAGGGAGGTTGAAAAAGTCATCTTTGTGTCCTGAGTAATTTGTTCAACCAAAAGAAAGAGCTTCATTTGAAACTTGTCAGGCCTTTTCAGATAAACTTAGCCATGCCGAGCAGAGCCATTGGAGACGCAGAAGGAAGGCTTGTGAGCTGGAGCAGCCAAGCGCTACCATTAACACTGTCAGACAGCCATGGCTTCAGAGTCACCTCCCTCTATTTTGAACTGTGGTGCTGGTGCAGGAGCTGCATCTGCCCAAGATAAAATGTGCAGCCCTGATCTAGCTGTGGGGTCCAACAAACTTCAGAGAGAAGCCATTGTCACGCTCTGTCACATTAATCGAGCTAGCAAGTCCACGCTGCTGCCAGAAGTCCTTGTAAAATATACTCTAACCAGGCAGTCTTATAAAGCTTACAGGGTTGGGGGTGGGGAGGAGGGAGGGAGAAGCCTTGCTCTTTTTTAAAGCTGCTAGATTATAATGTCTCTTAACAGAGCAGTTATGGTTTAATGTTACAGTCTTGCTTAGTTTGCTGAATCTGGCCTTTGGGGCTAACCCATCAGCTGCCATTAGTTTATGCAAACTGTGCAATCAGAAATACATGGGTCATTTTCACCGAAAGTCATAAACAAGGGAAAACTATCCATTTGGTACATTGTACATTTGGTGCTCCCCAAACTGACCGCTGTTTTCACATGTAGCCCCTGGTGTGAACTGACAAGGCTTGTACAAATGGGCTCTTGTATAAGTCTAGGGAGAGACAAGACACGGTGAGATCCCAAACAGGGAGTTCAGACAAGACCCTCAGAGTTGCCTCCCGCAGCTCGTGCAAGAAAAGGTGCTCAACAACATCTGTCCTGCTGCTGTGATGATCAGCAACATCGTGCAGGCAAATCCGTAGTGCTTTGCCACTGCAGGGATCCTAATGCTTTTGCTCTCCACATTGTCATTTTTTATAAGACTCCTCTTTCTCTTAATTTTCTTTCTTTTATTTTTCTTTTATCTCTTCTTTTTCTCGCATTCCAACATAAACATACCAGGCAGATTCTCACTGTATTTGCTCCCCACTGCCAAACTATGGGAGCATCATCGGGTGCTGTCGCTCCCAGCTCTACTCTCCAAAATTTTCCTTGCATAAGGCATAAATGGCACATCAGATTTGAGGTTTGGCAATACTATAAGTATTTCCTTTTAAGAAAAAATAAAAAAGAAACAACAAGCTCCTACAATTCCCAAATCTGCAATGTTTTTCTGGGCAATAGTAAGAGCAGTTAGTGAGAGGTGAGGGTTTTAACCTGACTTTGTAATTCAGCTTTTTTCCTACTTGTTTTTAATAGTGCCCTGCAGTCGGTAGGCTCTGAAACAAGAGTCTCCCACCCTTTGCCCACACAGGACTATCACAGAATCAAGTTTATGCTGAGTTGGAAGGGACTCCCAGGGATCATAGAGTCCAAATCCTGGCCCTGCACAGAACCATCCTCAAGAGTCACACCATGTGCCAGCAAGTATTGTACAAATGCCTCTTGAAGTCTGTCAGGCTTGGTGTTGTGACCACTTCTCTGGGGAGCCTGTTCCAGTGCCCAAACCCCTTCTGGGTGAAAAATCTTCTTCTAATATCCACCCTAAACCTCCTGACACAGCTTCAGACCATTTCCTTGGTCCTGTCACTGGTCACTACAGAGAAGAGATCAATGCCCTCCCCTCTTCTTCCCCTCCCAAGGAAGTTGCAACTGCAGCGAGGTCTCCACTCGGTCTCCTCCAGGCTGAACAGACCAAGTGACCTCAGCTGCTCCTCAAACGGCTTCCCCTCAAGACCCATCTTTGTTGCCCTCCTTTGAATGCTCTCTAATAACTTAATATCTTTCTTATATTACAGTGACCAAAACTGCACACAATATTCATGGTGAGGCTGTGACCCAGTGCAGAGCAGAACAGGACAATCACCTCCCTCATCTGGCTGGCGATGCTTTGCCTGATGCCTCCCAGGACATGGCTGGCCCTCCTGGCTGCCAGGGCACTGCATATTCAACTTCATATTCAACTTTCCATCGACTGAGACCCTCGGGTCCCTTTCCACAGCACTGCTTTCCATCCTCCCATTCCTCAGTCTGTATGAACATCCAGAGTTGTCCCATCCCAGGTGCCGAATCAGGCACTTTACCTTGTTGAACTCTGGTCACCCGCAGCAATGGGCTGGAGTCCTGCTGTGCCTGTACAGCTTCATGTACAGGCACAGCAGAAATTGCTTGCAGAAATTTTAGCCCAGCCCTAACATGGATTTCAAACAAGTGCAGAGACACTGCATTCAGAGCACTAAATCTTTGTCCTTTTGGCATGAAAGAAAGATGTTCACTGAGCTGCTGTGGGTCTAACATACCTATGCTTGCTCTTCTTATCCTTCTGCTGATAAGAATTACCCCATGTTAGTCTATCCTAGTCTAATTCTGCCTTGTGATCTCCCCGCCATCCCTGCACTGCTTGGGTTTGGTTTTGGTGGTAGAAGAGACTGTTCTGCCCCAGGAAAGGGGAGAGGTGGAGGAAGCTCTGACCTGGGGCTGGAATTTCTCAAACCCAGTGCCCACTCTTCATCACCACCATGGATGGATTTGCTGAACTCTTTTCTCTCTCCTTGTTGCCCTTCTGTAAAACAGCAAAATCATTAACATGTTAATCATTTTCTAAATTGGCAAGGACGTTTTAATTGAATTTCATCTCCAAGTGGATATGGAGAAGGAGAACAGCATTACAGCAGTTAGGAATGAAAGGCTATTAGCTTTTCCCTCTGGCACACTCACTAAATATAAAATTGGATTCTGCTTGCTGGTGGCCGTAGAGAGGAAAGCAGTATATGTTTTCAGTTGCCTTCACAGTCCACTAGCTTCACTGCAGTGAGGACCTAAGACACCCACTGAACAAACTGGAGGAGAGTCAGCTGTAAGTGAAATGAAATGATCTCCATGGACGATGGTCCTGGAGCCCTCTGTTTGGGGACCCACTGGCCTTGTGCCCTTGGTCCTCCTCAAAAATAAGCAATGGCAATCTCCTGGCAGTCAGTCTCCTGGCCATGACAAGGAGGCTTGAGTGTGAATTAGGTCTCATTTGGAGCAGGGGTCTCCAAAAGCTTCAGTTGTCTCTGTTGCTGCAGCTACAAGCTTTGGTGCAAAGCTAGGCATGGGGTCCCTGCATCCCTGCTTTACAGCATCCCTGTTCCTGTGGCCTCCCTGTGCAACTGGCCTGAGTGCTATGCTAATGGGAAGGAGTTGTCAGTTTACTTTATTATTTGCATAAGCAACTATTAATCCTCCTGTTTCTCTTAATTCTGTTACTTTCGGGGCAAAAAAGCAACATTAAACAAATAATAAACTTCTTACGAGTAAGGATTTGAGTCAAATGCTCTAACAAAGGACTGCAGGGACTTAGGGAAAATTATATTTTCCATTTTCCTTTCTTCCACACCAAACCCCGGGGCAACAATCTCAGACAGCACATTTTGCAACTTTAAAGGAGCTTCAGCAGTTTTATTTCATCTCAAGTGTGGTACAAGGAAAACTTGTGAACAGGGACCCAGACAAAGCTGTTGAAGTTCAGTTCAATCACGTGCTTTGGAGGAAAACTGTGTGATACAAAAGGAAACATTTTCAAAATCATCTAAAAATTATGTTGGAGTTGTACACCATGCTGGGGACCTATCCTTTTACTTTTTGGCTTTTGGAAATGTTAGTCATATAATTTTGTGTGGATACTACTCAGGACTAGAAAATATTAAAGGGGAAGTGAGAAGATTTCCCTCACAAAGTTCCCCTGAAGGTGGGCACAGCAGCAGAGCCAGTGGGGGGAAGCAGAGAAGGAAGTGCCTTTTTTCCTACAGAGGGATGTCTCACTCCAAACTAAAGCCTCCTGACTGCCTACGAACATGCTCTTTCTGCAGAAGTCAACCTGTACTTTATTCTCAAAGGAATCCAGCTAGTATCAGAAAGCCCAGGGAAGACACTTCTAAATAAATATATTTTTTAGTAACTTCCAGTATTAGCTGGTTATTTGTGGTAGATTGATACAGAATTATGCCTCCATAACTGAAGAGTTTTCTGTTGTCATACATATGTCAGCAGAAAGAGTAACAACTATGAATTTTAGGGTGAATGGAGGATGATAAGGGATAACAATGAGTTGACAAAATGAGGGTACTGTGGAAGAGGCAGTCACACACCTTCATTTATACTGCCACATCTGTTTGTTGCCATTCATTCCCCTGCTCCAAGTCTTTTCCTTACACAATTCTGCCCAGTCAAGAGACTTTCAAGGGCAACTGCTTAACGGCACAAAAGAAAGTGGGAAAAAGTGGAGAAAGAGTTTGAATATGTCCTATCCTTCTAAAAGGATGAGATATGTTCTGGAAAAAGAGGTGCATGACCATCAGCAAATAAAAAGAGACTGAGGAGATGCCTTCCTTGACATTTTGGAGTGCCACTGCCTTAGTGCTTTTCTCCCTGCCTTTACATAATGGCACTGGAAGCCTGTAATGTATTTATTACTGTTGGAAATGCTGAGCCTGAACATGGGAGACATGTGGGACAATGGCGGTATTACAGAGCAGAAGCAGTGAATGCTGACACCAAGTGAGTTGCCAAAGCTTGTCATGAATAATTTAAGAATAGCTCCAGTCCTTTTCCTGCCCGTGTGGAGAGGTTTGAATGAATTCAGCGCTAATGTGCTCTCTGCGAACGTACACTGCCAACTGTATTTTCATGGGGCAGAGTGGGAATACTAAAAGTCAGCCATCAAAGTTAAACTGCTTCCCCTTTCTCTGTCAGATGGTTATTGCCGAGCATAAATGTGCATAGGATAAAAATGTCCTTTTCCTGGGCAGAACAACTGCAGGTAACGTATCAGTGTGTGTTGCTGATGCTGCAGTGAGAACTTCCTCTGCATCCCTTCTGCTGGCACCACTCAGAAGGAATGGTATTCAAATATTCAAATTCCCTGTTGCAAACGAAGGGCTGGAGCTCCATGAGCAGCTCTTCTGCTGGTGCTGCCTGGCAAACCCACAGCTCTGCTGAGGCAATACCGACTGCTGTGCCCTACCCAGCTCCACTGCAGGAGTTCAAAATGGAGAAACCAGGGAAGATGAAGGAAGATGGATCAGACATCATCATCAGTGACTTTGACAGAACAATGTTTGGGTTAATTGCTGTCACAATAATTGGCCAGCTGCTCCCAGACTGAAGTACCCACACTCTGACCATGTAGAGGATCCACCATATTTATGCAGTGAGTCCTTGCAGTGCTGCCCTCAGGGGTGTGCTGCAACAGCACATGCATGGGGGATTGAGACAGAAGGAAAAAGTTGGTGCTCTTCCTCATGGTGCCATGAATGCATGAGAAACTTCTAAGGGTTCACCAGCCAGGTTATCCAGACAAATTGAGGAGGATTTGATGAAATTTAACTCATTGTTCCTCTGACTGAATAAACTCTGTAGGAAATCCCAATCAATCCATACAGTTTAAGGTGTTGGAGTGGTGTATTGATTCTTTAATGATGTGTAACGAACTAGCAATAATGAGCGATACATTCAGGATCAATATCAGCCACAACTGGCAACGTGCAACTACAAGTTTCTAAATTACCTTCTGTAACTGATCCCAACATGTGCCACACACACATGGACTTGTGCACACATACAGAACCGCCTGCCAGGCTGTGGGGATCACACACACCACTCTTTGTCTGCACGCCCCTGCTGGGGGAGATTTGGGTACCCCAGCTCTGTGCAATCCTGCCCTGTCCCACACCCCTGGCACCCCCCATGTGGCTGAATAACCTACACTAGGAAGGGACCCTCCTGAACCCAAGAGTGCAGTTTCTTGTGGTGCCTTCTGGAGGAAACACTTCAGGATCACTAGGACATCTCCTCTGCCAAAATCCATTCTGCAGTGCGGACTTGTGATGGTAAAAGTAAGGCCATGTTTTGCATGTCATTATGCAAAATTATTTCCTAGTTAGTACAACTGCCCAACAACTAAGAAAGCCTAGAACCTCTCTGTATTCAGGCTCTTGAGCATTTCAACAGAAGTGGAAGGGTTTATCAAATGATCTACCAAAGAATAACTCCAAGGATTGCTTTGTAACAACTCCCTCCAGACTCAGAGGCAAAGCTGTCTCCCTGCTGTCCAATATTTGTGGTTTTTTTTCTTTTGCTTTCAAATCCTGTGTTTTGTTTTGTTCCTACCCTTAAAGTGGTCTCCATGAGACCTGTGTTGCACAAAGTTACTGCTATAGTGAAAAAATGTATCTCTATCTGCCTGAAATTCAAATCTTATTATATATATATATATATATATATATAAACTCCACTTTCCACAAACTTCTGTGGAAAGTAATTATTTTAATGCTCTGTAGCAGAAGGTATTAGTCCTACTCTGGTAAGGTGAGGAAACAGAGCCCTCATAGACTCACAGAGGTGAGAATATTGCAGGTTGAGAGACTGTGAAAGGATCTGACCCATATAAATAGAATTCCTTTCATCATTCATCTGTCATCCTTATGGACCCTTCCTTTCTGCTAATAAGTGTATTTTTAGATCCTGAATTATGGGCTATCAGCTTTTAAGCTCCAAACCCAAGATATATTTTAACAGGTTTTAAGCTGCGACATCTGATTCTTCAGTGGGCCCAGAGTCAGAAAGTCAAACAAACCAGAGCACAACCCTTTCTGCAAAGATGTTGGGTTGTGGTTAATGGAAACAGCAGAGCTTGCAATACAAGTGTGCTGTCTTGGCCAAGTTCTACATCTTGTTTTTCTTGGAGGAAAAAAATCACCTGATCTCTAGAAAGCTTCAGTTCTACTGTTCAGGGTTTATTTTAGAAACACTCGCTAACAAAAGTCAACTCAGCAAAATTTAGTATCAAGGTCTCCATCTTATTACTTGAATGAGGAATTAAATGATAGGGAATTTTGGAACAAAATTTAATTTTACAGCATGAGAAATCATGCTGTAATAAAAGCTCAAATAAGCACTTCATTTTCCATGAGCCTTGAGTGCCTGGGAAACAACTTCTGCTCTCTTATTTTTTTCGGGAGAAGGGTCACTGAAGACTGATGCCTACTTCTGTAAGCAAACAACATTTTATAAGAATAGGTAATTCATTAAATGTAATTTTAAAACTACTTTTAAATTTGGAATTCATTAAATCCTGGTTTTGATCCCAAGAAAGCAGGGAAGACAAAATTCATTCTGTTTGTCTTTTTCATTCTGGCTCTTGTGGGCTAATTGCATTGGAGAATCTGAAGTAATTCCAGTAGTACCAGGACCGCAGTGGATGAAGACCATCAGAGTTCAAAGATGAGAGGGAAGAAATTCACTCTAGGCTTGAGTCTTGAGGGTGGAAAATCAGGAGAAATGCACAACAGCCACTCCACTGTAAACATCTCGTCTTGTTTCTATGCAGCAATAGATGTTACGGCTTTTATAAAAATATACTAAATTTGAAAATGTCTTGTCTTATGTTTAGAGGAGAGTAGTTCTCTGTTTCAAATGAACTAAAGTAAACAAAATATATTTTAATGAAGAACTAAGTCAGCAGTGTTATTATATCATTTAAGATGTGTACCAAGTCCTAGTCTGGGATTTAAGTGAAAAATGTGTTTAAAAAGAGCTGTTAAATTGAGGTCAAAGTGTGTAGATGAAGCATTGCTTTACTTTTTAAGGGAAACATCCTTGATTATAATAGAGTTTTGACTCTAAATACTTTTGCAAAGTATTCTGTAAAGGCTGGAAGTGGCTATCCAAGGAGAACATGTAGTGTCCTGGTATCAGACAGTTCCAGAAATACAAAAAAATGTTCAAAGCATAGCCTTTTTCCAAAACATATTGCTTTCTTCTTATTTCACTGGGAGCAGAAACATACACATTTAGTATACTCTCTGCCTGGAAGTCAGTATCTCTAACTGTCCCAGAAGATAATCTGGTGTTATTTAAAATTCCATGCCTTGTTCCTGCACCAAAGTTTGATCAACTGTACTTGATGAAGATTTCTGGCAGCTCAAAGTGTCTAATCAGAAACACTTTACAAATGACTTTAGGTACAAAGTTCAGATTACCTTTGGGGTCCCCCATACAATAAATATAGAGACTTTCTGCTGATGTTAAATATACATCATTGCAGCTGAGTTTATTGGGCAGGTAGCAAAATCTTTGGAGTTTCTGTCTGAATCAAATGTGATTTATGTGAACCCTGTAGAATGTAGCAGGCCCTGTCCCCAAGCATGGTCTGAGCATCTCTGACATCACTGTTTCAGGCTTAAGCTTCTTGCAAGTCTTCCTGATAGGTTTTGTTAGGACAGCTAATGTGTGTCTGTATTAGTTCTGTACATCTTCTATAGACTGAAATGCCACCAAGCAAGAAAAACATCTTTGTGCTTTGTCACTTACTCCTCTTCAATATGAGGCCCTTGAGTGATGCTTGGCTTTTGGATATGGGTGAAAATAGAGGAGTTCAGAAGAAACTTGGGAGGCACTTGAAGGGGCGCTCTTGTGACTCCTCAGTCTCCTGACATTAGTTTTAGATAACTTGCTAGACTAACATCTTGATCAATAAACGTGAGCCCTGGAAATCGTGGGGCTGCTATTCATTCCAAAATTCAAATTGGAATTTCTAGCAAAATAATTTCCAGGATGGACTCGTTTCTAATTTAAAGTGAGCAGGCTGGTGACTGTAAATAGTCCAATGGTACATGGGTGATGAATGACCAAGCGAGCATACTGTGGTCTTTATGCATATAAAGTAAACTCAGTACCCTGCCTGCTGATTACACAAAGAGCAGCCCTATCCCCCAGCATCATACTACCTGATCATACACTTTAATGAAAGAAAGAGCTGATAGAAGTCCTCATCTCTCAATGATCCAAATATCCTATTTCTCAAATGCTCCAAATACCTTACTTCCTCCAGGGCTTCAGTAATACTGGGATTCATTTGCAAACAGAATCCAAGTAAGAAGCCTTACCACCAAATGCTATTTGCAGCAAAGCAAATATCTGTAATAAAATGTAAAGAACTAACTAAATTCTAAAAGGGAATAAAATTTATTACAGAAGTTAATAATAGCAACTTTATGGAGTTTAGATTTATCTAGTGATGTAAATCAATTTAAAGTAGTAGGATTATGTGTCAGAAATATAGCCTGATACAGCTAGGCTTACCAAATGTTGATACTTACCAAAGACCTAATCTTTTGTTAATTTTCCTTATGGATGTTAACAAATTCTGCATTATTGTGGGCTATTTCTTGTGTACATTCTATGTAGTATGCTGCATAAGTAAACCCTCGATCTTTCTTATGAGTTAGCTATTGATTTATTTCTGGTAGTGAAACAGAAGGCTAGCAGCAATATAGATAAATGGTAATGTGTTTCTCTAAATAGTGAAAATCAATGTGTATCCTTCCCAGCAAAGAAAAACCTTTCTTTATGGTCTTTCTTTATTAAAAACAATTACATGTGTTTATTTTACTGATGTTATCCTGATACAGAGAGAACTGTTTGAAAGGACACGTCTAGAGAGCTGAGTGCTGTTCAGTGACAGCAGGTACTCAAGGGGTCCCCTGCAAAGGAGTGGTGTCCGTGCTGGAGTCATCCTTCTGCCCAATTCCACCCCTTTGCTGCAAAACCTATGTGGTGTTTCCAGGAACCGTGTTCGTGTCCCAGATCAGTGATTAAAGGATAGTTGTGTGTGCCACGTAATGGAAATCTTCTATTATCCTTCTCAGCTGAAGAAGGTGTTTTTGATGTCTGTTAAAAGGAAGCAGCGAGTTCTGTCCAGGTTGAAAAGTAGCTTACAAAGTGGCTGGATGCAGTGGTTGAGCAGGAGGAGGAATAATGTGCTCCCCCAAAGGCATGAGAGCACCACAGCAACCTGTACAGAAAGTTGTAACAAGATTTTTAAAAAGCAATGTTTCTTTTGATTAAGAGCTGAATTCTGAGACTGGAAAGGAGCTGAATAGACATGATTTTTTTTCTCTTTTACTTATGAGGAACAACCTTAATCTAATGTCATGGGTAAAGCTGACAGGGAGGCAGGACTCCATCTCTGATCTGATCAACACAGGTAACTTTCTAACTCTGCCAGATAATGTTAAGATTGAAGTAGGAACTTCAACATAAACAGGGCTTGGACAAATGTATTCACAGTGATTAAACAGCCCACCATTTGCAGTTTCTTGGTTGTTCTTGGGCAGCTATTCACTCTGGAATCTGTCAGCCAAGCTGAAGACCCCTGGTGAGACCCATTAGTGGCTTCCAGTTGTTCTCTGTAATGGTGGGACACCCCCAGCCCCAACCATAACAAGTCAGAGGGTACTCAATGGGCAGACTCCAGGAGCAGGGTTGTACTTCCTCAGGCTGGTGTGAGGCCTGCTCTGCACTCTCCTTCCTTCCCCCTGCCCATGAGCAGAGTGAAGCTTACAAGGTGAGGTGAAGTCCACAGAGAGGTCCTCTCCTCTTGCACCAGGATCTCGGGGAATGCCCCAGAGAAGTGCTGCCTTTGGGATATCATCCTGGAGATACCACACAGGAGAGGGCGCTCCCTTGTGTCTGACCACTCCACGGCATTTTGTCAGTCCCAAATAGCAGGATGGATGGACTGTTCCATGCCCACTCCACCTGCCACACTGAGCAGCCCACTCCTGTCCTGCCTGCCTCACTGGAGCTGGCTGCAAGGACAAGCTGAAGGTCTGGCAGCCTTGCTCTGTACAGTGGTACAAGTAGACACTTGCCTCCTAGGTGGATGTGACAGCCTTACACTGTGGACAGCACTGGCTTTTCCCTTCAGTGTCACTGGGGCTGGTGGGATTACTAACAGCTGTGTGGCATACTTCTCCCTACTCACTGAGTCTTGAAAGGCTGATGCCTTCTGGGTGGTTAGATACTGTCTGACGTGTTGCCCTGTGCTAGCTGGTTAGATTTTTATTCTGCAGTGATAGAGGCAATAATCAGCAGTACAGCTACTTTACAGCTTCAATCTTTCACCACTTATCTTCTCCCAGAAAAAAACAATTTGTACATCTTTGCTCAGCTGATTTCCCCAAACTTACCTGAGAGTCTTATCTGTGTTAAGTCAATACACAACAATATGAAAATTTAAACAGAAAGACACTTTCTTTGCTATTTAATTTGGGAAAGGGGAAATGAGGGGTATTAGGTAATTTACAGGACTCAGATTGGAGGGCAAATCAATTCTTGATATAACTCCATGGTTCAGCAGCCAAGGATGAATTTTGCCTAGCGACAAGCAAAACTGTTGATAAAGCTGAAAAGCCAGTGGGAAGCTAGTGATGGGATTCAAGATGTGGGGAGAAAACTGTGTCCAGTTGCTAGGTGATATATGCCTAGCAGACCACTCTTGTGAAGAAATGAGTGTGTTTTTTCTTTTGTTTTAGCAAATACAATTACATCTAGCAAATCACATACATGCCCATACACACAGCTCGCTCTCTTCTTTTGCTTCCCCTGACTGATGGATTGATTTTTTTTGTTCCCAACTCCTTCATCTCTTTCTCATTATTCCCTACAGTTAATGAAATCTAAGTGAGAACCTTGTAGTGGCTTAAGAGGAAATTTTGTGTGATCTGTGGAGACCAGGTTACAAAATAAACCATATTCTTCTCACTGAGCCAGGCAACACAGCCAATCTTCAGCACAATGTACATGCATTTATGCTTCATATGTGTGCTTCTACTTCCTTCATTTGCAGGTAGAACTGAACATCAGTCCTGAATTGTTTGAGCTGCTATGACTAATGAGTTAAATCCAATTTTATTTAACTGAGGAGCCATTTAATGGTTATACCATCCTTAATCTATTCATCCCTTCATTTATTAAGCAATGCCTTGACCGGGGGGGTGTCCAACATTGATTTGAGTGGTGTGGTTGTAATAATTCAAAACTTCTTATAGGGAAAAAGGAGTATGAACAAAAACAAGGCATATGCTCCAGTTCCTTGTCAGCATGTTTGTCTTTCTCCATGTGGTCACAGGACACAGTACACCGTATCTGTCTCTTCCCAAGGGTGTGCTCTAGGAGGTAATGTCTGTAAGAGCTGCTTTTGGCAGAAAGCTGTAGACTTCTTATGCATTTTCCTGGGAATCAACTCAGAAGTGGAATGAGTCTGAGCAGTTCTTGAAAAGGAGCTCTTCCCCTCTCTGACGGTTAGCTGTCATCTCAGGCTCCCTAGGTTGAGCAGTGCTTATTATATTCTAAGTTTCTCCAACCAGCTCTGGTTAGGTCCTAAAACCCCCACAAAGTTAATTTGAAAATCAATCATCGAGTTTTCTAGGAGTGCTGCACTACCTACCGTTGTGAGCAGCAGAGCAGCAGTGATCTGGGAGAGCCAGATGTTCGCAGGAACAGCACAGCACCAAGGACTGGGTGACACCCCACAGCACCTTGCTACCTTTGCTTGTGTTGAATAATGTGTACTTCAAATGCCCTGGTCTGCATCAGCAGTGCCTGTTTACCCTGTTATTGTTATTTCAAAGTCTGAATTTCCTTTAGTTCTCTATGTTTTAATTCCTTTAAAAAAGTAGCCCACAGTAAAAGTTCAGAAAATGGCTGTGGCGTGCTTGTGTCCAGCAACTCATCTGTTTTGCCATCCAGGTTAGCAACTGTGCTTTTGGCAGAGCTTCCCTGGCATTTGCTTGAGATTTAATCCAAAAGCAGTATTTGACTTTCTAAACTACCGAACATTATTATCTCTTTTTACAAAAAGGCGTATTTCCTGTGCATGCTTATATTTTACTGTGGAAAATGTAATATGACAAAGAGCAGCAAAATGCTGAGATATCTCCTTAGGATAGAATATGGCTTAAAAACTCCTTTTATGTCTTTGAAAGTACAAATGTGCCTTGATATTGCTATAATATTGAACCAACTTCTGTCTTTTTGTTCTGGGATTCATCCCCACAAATAGTCTCTTCACGTCTCAGGCTAAGGTTCACAATATCACTAGAAACAACTTGCTGATATGGCAGAGCACTATCCATCAGAGCAGGCAAGTGGTGTGTGTCACTTCTCATACAGCAGCTGCGGCAAACTGCTTTGGCAATGTACAGGATTGCCAGTGATATCCAAACATTCATGTAGCGTGGCCTGCTGACCCACCCCCAGGTGGCTGGTGGTTGCTCAGGAGTTCGAGTCAAAATCTCCGATGGATGTGGTTTTCATTTGCTCTAGTGGGTAATGGGGTCAGGTGTGTGAATGAAGGAGGTACAGGGACATCCCTAGGAGGGACACTCTCCTCACGCAGTACTCATTGCTCTAACCCCTTCCTTAGCAGCAGGAGCAAAATGGTTTTGCAATCACATGTTGGACTGACTTTCACTGCGTGTGTCCCCTCAAACACATGCACCGTCCTATGCTGCCCCAGCAGCTGCTTATTCCTTTGGTCTCTCTCTTACCCCTCTCCCATCCTTGTCCCACCTCTCTCCACAGGTCAGCAGCTACTTTAATTACTCCAGCATTGCAATAAGGCCACCTTAATAAGGGAAGCAGCTGCTGCTTTTGGGTAGACAAAGGGAGGGAGGATATATCTATGCTCTGTTTGGAGTGTGTTTGCTAATGTCCAAGGCAGGCTTAAGGCCCAGCTTTTATTTTTGCTGTTGTTACCATGTGGACAGATGAGCCACCAGTGTCCCTAGACTCCACCATACATCCTGTGTTCCTACCCTCATCTGCACTGGACAGAAGCACTGAGAAGGTCGTAGAAGCACCTCTGAGTTGCATGATGGGCCCAGGCAGTGCATACACTACCATAAACTAGCCTGACATTCCACACCCAGCAAGGTGAGTGCACAACCTGGCTCATAGTTGTTTGTCCATGCTCCAGAGGATCAGCAGGAAAAACTCTCCTTGTACAAAAGAAATATGTTAGGGGCCTGAGGGGGCATTTTGATAAAAGTCAGCTCATTTAAATGGTGTCACTCCAAGAAACATACAGGTTGGTTTTGTATAATTTCAGCATCTGATTGTGTTTGATAACATCTTCTCTGCTTGATGTCCCTGGGCTCTCTAGGCTACGCCAGTCCTTCTAAATAGAGCTGTCTGGATCCATCTGGCAGTCCTGCAGCTCTGGACTAGGGCAGAGTGGCATGAGTGAGCTCTACCCCCTCTACCCCACAACAGGGATGTTTAGTCAGTGGTCCTTGGCATGCACTGTCCCCTGAGTCATGACTGCCAAGGGCCAGGAAAGGGCCTGTTGTTTGGTTTGAGCAAAACTGGTGATGGTGAACACACTGAGAGTTAAAGAATACGGACAGCTGTGAGAGAGTGCACCATGCAAGTCCAGCCCAAGATCTTCTCCAGTTTCACAAATTAGTCCAGATGCCCCTTTGCAGCTACTGTGGTTTCCACATATAGGTGGCTGAAATTTCTTGCATAGAAAGCTTTCTTAATTAAAATGTTCCACATCTATTCTTTTTTCCCCACTGGACGATGTTAATTCAAGTGAAAACATTAGATTTTCTATGGAAAATTTTGAAAACAATGGCTTTATTTTAAGCATTTAGAGTGTTGAGCTCTTCCAACTCAGGCGAAAAAAGAAAAGTAGTCCCTATAGTTGAAATATTTTTCCATAATTTGAATTCATTCCTAACTTCCTGAAGAAAAAAGAGATGCTTCATTTGACATTTTTCAGTTTATATTTCCGCTGAGAGAACCTCAGTTTTCCAAATAGCTTTGGTTTTTCTTCTGAGAAATTGTCAGATGTAACTTACAACTTACATTAAACTTGCATCTCCAATAGACATGATATAAGATCCCTTGGAGGAATTGGGGAAAGAGGAATTGGTTTTGCCTGAACTACAAATATATTAAAAACACTCTTCTCTTTCTTGTGAATCCAGTAATTTGTATCTTGTTCAGAAAAAAAATATCCAGCTCACATAACAGGGGCAGAGCTGGCATAGTAACATCATTACTTAGACTTGAAGTCTCCAAATGGGATCAATTTTAAGCAATCAATTTCCAGAGCTGATAGCTATTGAAAGTGCTTTTAACAACTTATAAATGCTGAATTTTTTGTGGTTTTCATTCAAAACATATGCAACTACCCTTCAGCTCTAAGGCTTCTTTCGGTGAGTGTCCTGATTGTAGCAAAACCAGCAGACCTTCAGTATGAATTCTGTGTGCCTTAGGTCACCCTGTGTCTTTGATGAATACAGCCAAGTCTTGTGACTTCACTTCATTTACAGCAGAAATTCTTAGTACCCTCTGTTCTCTTTCCACTCCAGATGAAGTTATAATCAGTGGTTGTGGAGACCAAGACTTTTATTAGTGTAAATTAGGCTGGGATATTGCTCTGCTTTTTCTTGTCAAGGGATTGACAAACTTTTCCTCAATTCCCTTTTCCACTAATGAGCTCAGAGCAGCAGGAGGAAAAACCCAAAGGCATTGAGACCAGCCACACTCCTGGGACTGCTGTTTCCATGCAGATATGCTGGAATCTACAAGTGCCAATCTAAAAACACCAGGAATGTTTTAACCACCTAACGTGCTGGGACCAGTTTCAGTCTCCTCTAATTCCCTCTGCTTCAGTCAAATTACTCTGGGGTAAGTGTGGCTCCCAATGCTATGTGCAAAACAAACTGGCTATATTCTGGTGTGTACAGACTCTGGAAAAAATAATAAAGAAAAAGAACTTTGAGGAAGATGATGTATATTGTGGCAGCTACTTTTGCTCAGGAAAAATATCCCAATTTATCAAAATTAATGAGTTTATTTAATATTACTCAGTCCTAAACTTCTAGGATGAGAATTGCCTAATCATCTTTTTAAGTAACAACACTGATTTATGGAAAAGTTCAAGTGGCCTGTAAGACTCCAGTTTCTGTAAAGAGGAGAGAGGATGTGGATATAAGGCCAACACGCATAATTATTGGAAAAGAAAAAATCCCATAGCACAAAAAAACATGCCTTCTGGAAAGGGAAGAGGTGCTTCTGTGTATGTGACATTTGCAGGATAGACAATAAAAGGAAAATTAAGACTGCCACAGGAGAGGCAGTGCTCTACTGCTTACCCAAGAGAAAATGGCATGTTTCCTGGGAACAAGTTTGTATTTAGATACCAAACAAGCTGAAAGGGACCCTGTGAGCAGTCTCTGGTCTACTGCCTTGCTGGAAATACACATCTCTGATGCTGACAGAGCACATTTCTCCCCAGGAGAGCAGGCAGTCCTGACACCCCAGAGGGTCTGTGAAAAGGCAATGGCTTTGTCTCAAAGCCTGGGCTTGGCAGGATCTTTGCTAGAGCTTTAATGCCACCCCACTTTTGCTGCTGATGCAGGAAGGGATTGTCCTCCGAGGATGGCAATTACACAGGCTCCCTGGTGAGCAAGGGACATTCAGGGATACATGCCTGGAAAAGCAGGAATTATGGACACCTTCAACTCAGAACAACAAGGGCTCAAACTCAACCCATCTGCACGCAGATTTTCTGCTGCTGGGGATCTTATGATAGCTTATGCCTGCAGCATTACATCACTGAGCTGAATCCGGCCCAGGGCCAAAGTGCTCATGGTTTAATGTAATGAGACATTACTCTTTTGGCTGCAGCAGAGCGATGACCTTGAATGATGGCAGGACTACTAATCTGCGCAGAGCTTATGTGCAGTTTTAATCAGATTAACATTTTCTGTGTATTTGGTTGTTTGGTAATGGCCCATCATTTCACTGTCCAAAAGGGACCAGCCATGACCAGGGTAATTTTCTAAAGAGCACGCAAAGTGACAAACCGAGAGGTGGTAGAGGATACTTGCAGAGAAACTACTGCCCCAGAAACACTGTACTTCTCTTTTATATCAAATCTCTTGTTTTTAATGCAGGCTTCAAAATTTTTGGTCAGATGTAGCATGAAGATGGTGCACTCAGTCCAAAACAGATACCACTCACAGCATAAAATATTTGGTCAATTTACATTCAATGATAACTGTCATCTTTGTCGTGAACAGCAGTGGTTGTGCTTGTTTCAGTTACAAAACTTCAGTTAGAAAACTTTTTTCTCTTGAGAATTTTTTTCTTTTAAATAAGCTCTACTCGGTGATTCTCTGGCCCCAGCTGCAAGATTGCCCTTCCAACGGCAAAAACAAAAGGACATTTGCTGAGCACTGTTCAGTTCTCAAGACTTAAAGACTAAAAATTGTGTTCTGCTGCTTACAGTGTGATGTTCTATACCACTGTATGCAGCAACATGTCGGGGTGAAAGGACACCCAAATAGTTGATGTCCTTTAACAGTTAAAGGCCATGTATAGCAATCCCATGAGTGATACTTGCATTTCCCAGGGGAATCGAACAGACAGTGTGATAAGCCATTCTACAAAGCATCCTAAAGCTTTCTGACAACAGGGGAAGATCATGTTTAATTTTTGCAGTAATGTTATGATCTCAGGAAATGATAGTCATAGTGAACTGAGGTGATAGGGAGCTTTAATCTCACTGCTGTGTAAACAGTTCAGAGAGGTGTTGTTAGGGGCCCCAGTAGCCATTGCCACTGCCTGGCGTGGCACCACAGAGCACAACTTGGAAGTAATGACCCCACATTTGAACGATGGGTGCAGTGGAGACCTCCAGGAGGTGGTATGTGGGCCTCTTCTAATTGTTGGAGCACTGTGTGAGCCATTGGCTGCCTGAATAAGGCACTTCCTCATAGGAAAGGACAAAAGTAGATACTTATGCTCAAGTCCTTCAATTATATTGGTTGCAAGCTTTCTGTTTTGTATTTGTAGTGGTGGGAAAAGCACAGCACTTGAAAAAGATCAGACTGGACTTGAGATTGCAACCACACACTCCTCCCTGCCCTCTTCTACTCATGGCTAGTGCCTTTTTTTTTTGTTGAAAGGTTTTAAAAGGGATGGCTACCTCTATTACCTCAACCATTCTCATGACTTGGGCACTTTTTAACAGGTTCTTGATTCAGACATATGACTTTTTAAAATAAATTAAAAAAAACAAACATGGGGGATCAGACAAAATTTCCTGTGTCTTAGTGTACCAAAATTGCAACCTAATAGTTTTGTGAAAAGAAGTTCTGAAGATGAAAAATCTCACCAAATAAAATTCTAAAAGCATTTTCTGTGAAAGTTTTAGCAGTCTTTCAGCAACCCTTGACAGAACTACTTCAGTTCCTGGGAATTTTTTATTCTACTGCATACCTTATTGACTAAATGAATAGTAAATGAATAGTAAACAGGGCACAGGAAAGGGAATGACCTGAGAAAGAGTGGTTTCTGTGTTGCAGGGAGGACATATAGATACTCTGCCTTTACTCACATGCTCTTGAAAGACTGGGATGGGCACGGAGAGAGGGACAGATTTGGGAGGTATTGCTTCTTGCCCTGTGAGAAGGGTCACGTATTGCTTTCTTCTAACATGAAGGAAGGAACAGCATTAGCGTAGAGAAAACAGTGCTGTCTCTGTTTCCATGCAACACTCCTTTAATACTTTTTCCCACCTTTCCTACCTGGTCTCCTACTTTAGTTTTAAAGGGCAAACATATATATCCTACTAGCTCCAACATGTAAATAATAGGTAGAATGCCAGGCAACAAAGCTACAGTGGTAGAGAAATCCTTCTGTGTCTGGGTGATCAAACATTTGCATTGTTAAATTCCAACTAGGTAACATATCATTTTCTCACAGTACTGTTTCTTCCTTGCTCTCTTTAACAATCTTTGGACTCTTCATGGGACTTTGACTCTATTTCTTAAAACAAATGCTGACACCTGCTTCAAAAACAGCATCACCTGATCCACATAACGACTGAAAGCTCTGTAACCCTAAAGCAATTTCAATTTCTTATCTTGAAGGCAGCGCTAAATATAAGCCAAAGAGCTCAGTCATAACCAAGTGTTGTAGTTTAGCTCTCCATATTTCTATTGCACTGCAGTCTTGAAGTTCTCAGTTCAGAGCAGGTTTGCTTTTCTCCTCATACTCCAAATTTTAAAACAAAGCCAGAGGTTTGTTGTTACAACATGACGGCAGTGGGGATATTTCTCTCAGGCGTAGAAAATCCTTCTGCTGGCCCCTTCCTGAGCAGGGAAATTCAGAGAGAAATTTAAAATACCTCTCTTGGTTTATTCTAAGGTCTGTGGTCATTTTGAGCTTCTTTAAGAGGATGTGTGGGCTTGCATAAGACCTGCAGCATAATGCCTGAGCTTGAAGCTCTTCACAAGGGCTGCGAAGAGGGTGTTTAACATCTCACAGCCACCCTAGATGGCTTCTGTCAAGCTTCAGTGTCTTTAGGTCTCTGTTTACAAAACAGTGAAATCCCCAGTTTCTAATTTGAATGCCACTAATCATTTGTAACCTTAGAAAGCACAGCATAGCCAAACATGAAATTTGCTCCTTTTTCATTTCCACTGCACCACCCCCCTCTTCCTCTCTCCTTTGAACTGTTCTCACCACTTGCCAGTGTAGTACATCTTGTTAACTGGCTGCCATTCTGATTTTTCACAAGTTTGCCACGTTGCAGTGACAAAACCATGTCAGGGCCCAGATGCTTCAGAGTAAATAAATAGCACATCTGGGATTTGGAAATGGGCCGGCTCTATATTATGGAAAAAGCTGGTGTGGAAACACATCCAAAGAATACACAGCTGGAAACTGTTAACTCTAGAAGGAAAGGGGGAAAAAAAAAAAAAGAAAAAGGAGACAAAAACTCAGGCATTACTACTGCTTGAGATCTTGTGCATTATAATTGCTGAGAAACAGAAACTCAGTTTACACAGCAGTTAAATTAATAGCATTCCTGAAAAATTGATAGTTTATAGTAATTGACCTCAAGCAACATAAAGGCAGCATAGGGTGGGAAGCTTGACTCCTCGCTGTCTGGCTTTCTTGGATGTGTTTGGTAACATCCCAGCTATTTCACAGGCGAGCTGGTGGGAGGATGTTGGTGGTAGAGTGATGCGACTGCCCTTTTGGAGCCACACTGCTGAGAACTGCAGCAGTTTCCCAGGCCCCCAAGCAGCCCGTGTCACTCAGGGTGTGCCGGTCCCAGGAATGCACAGTGGAAGGAAACTGAAATGAAGGTGGTCGTGCTCACTGCATCACTCCCGCAGTCAGAGCAGCAGCACCGCTGGTAGATGATTTAGGAGGGTGAATCAGCAGCAGCTACAGAGGGGGCTGCTCCCACCCACTTTATGAACCAAAACCATATGGTGCTTACATCAAGGGCAGGGAAGAGTAAAACCAGGATGCAGGAGAGAAGAAGGAACCCAAAATAGATTGAAATTGTATCTTTTGATTCTTTTGTTTTGGACAAGGATCCCCTCATTAAAAAAAAAAAAAAAAAAAAAAAAAAAAAAAAAAAAAAAAAAAAAA
>NW_020955450.1:1096023-1100972 GCF_003031625.1 Empidonax traillii
AAAAAAAAAAAAAAAAAAAAAAAAAAAAAAAAAAAAAAAAAAAAAAAAAAAAAAAAAAAGGCAAGACAAAGCAACAAAGTCCTCAGACAGTGAAACGACTGTGAGCAATCATTCTAAGCACTGCTCCAAGGGAGGCATGCATCATGAAGGAAAGCTCCTACTTTTCATATGGGCACCAGTCCTAGTGAGAGATATCGATGGAGTGCCAGAGGCTGCCACAGTCCCCATGCTTTGAGAACATCTCTCGTTCCAGACTCCAGTAACTCTTCAATAGCTCAGAATGGTCCTGGTTTTCCCATATGAGATAAGCATTGACTGTAACTCAGAGCCTGGCAAGGTAAAGCACCAGGTATCCTCTGTTCAGGCAATGCAGCAGCCTGTGCTTCTGCAATAGGTTCACCACATATCAGAGGAGAAAAAATTATTTTATTTTTTTTTCCTTTCTTGTTTGCCAGGCTTCCTTTCTCTGGTACACATTAATTTGGATTTATCATTGCATAAACGGAAGTTATAGTAATGGAGCAAACCTAGATTTTTAGATCAAAATATATCCACTTGGGCAGCTTTGGTTCTATTGTTGCCTATGTATAAAACATGACTAATTTGCAGTGGGGTTAGGTGGTGTTTTACTGTAGTCTTGCATGTTTAAGAGGCCCTTTATTGTGCCAGGACAGATGCCACTTCATTTTCCGCGTGCCTCATAGTGATGCCAGAGTATTTCCTAGCATTTGTTTTATTTACCCTAACAACACTCAGTTTTTATTTTACAGTTAAGAAAGAGGATATTTTGGCAAAATCCTTAAAAGATTTTGGGCAGAAGAACCTGAGGACCATCCCTGAGATCTTTCCTAGCTGCAGACATAGGGGTGCAAAATGAAGAGATGTGTTTGGTACCTCTGTCCCTTACACAGAGCATGGGAGGGACAGACAGCATTCCCCTTGCCCACACCCCTGCCCGCATTTCTGCTGTGCCTTCATTTATCCTTTATTTAGCCCTCTGCCCTTATTATCTTAACTTGGGTTAGGCTGAAGGCAAGTGCTCAGTTGATTTCATGGAGAAGAAACCTAAAGCCCGAGGCTAAGAACATGGTATTTTGAAAGAGTCAGAGTTAGATCAAGCTAATGGTGTTGAGCATGTCCATGTCAGCAAACAAGGAGTGTTTGCTTGACCTGCCACAGGCTGTTCTGTTCCTTGTCTGTGTATCACTAACAATGCCAACAGCAGTTATACTTTTTATATAATTTTTATATGTAGTCCTTTCTTAAAGATCCATCCAGGACTGGGCATTTACTGCTCTGCAGATGCAGGGAGTCATACATCAGTATATTGGGTTCAGTTGTGTAATAAAGAATTAACTGAAAGAACTTGTATGGCCAGGGCAATGCAGGAAATACATACCATAAAACAAATCTGCAGGAATTTCTGAAGCTGTGTTAATCCAAACAAAACAAAATAACCCACAGAAGGCTGGAGGCAAATCCTGGCTTCCCAAACACTCAGCTCCCTCTTCCCCAGAACTGTTTTCAAAGTGGCCCTGCTCACTTTCTCAAAGAAAGTCCTAGGGTACTTACCCTCATCAGAGGGCAATCACCAGAGGATGCAGGAGGAAAGTCCAGAGCACAGATGTCTCCTTGCAGTGCCACATCCATTTGATCTTGCTGCAGCATTGTAGTTACTATTGACTCAGCAGTATGTCTTTTATGGACCCTCTTCGGAGGATCCAGGTCCTCCCTAAGGTAATCCAAACCTGAGTTCCACATCACAAATTATGTGTTTTATTACCCAGTATTCACTGAGAGCAAGCAACTCTGACTCCAGCACCAGGAGGACTCTCCTGCTCCACCTGCAGGTCTACAGACCCAGAGTAGCTCAGTCAACAAAGGAGCTGGGAGCTGTGTTGAGGAGCTGAGTTGTTGTGGGTTAACAACTGCTTGCTCAGCTGGTACTGACTACGTGGATTTGTTTTCTACAAACTCTGTGAGAATGAGGGACTTTGCGGGTCAGTCAGCAGGCTGGAGAACCCAATGAGAATGTTTTAAACTAGGAGCAACGCAGAGGGAGATGATGACCCATAACCAAGAGAAGTGAAGGTGGACCAGGCTGGTGAGCAAAGATGCAGAGTGATTTGGACAATAGAGACCTCATAAACACCAAGACAAGGATAAAAAGAGCCCACCACATCGTCACAGTGAGTGCCAGGTGTGCCTCAGACCTGTATGGAGAGTGCATGGGCTGATGAGTTCTAGAAATGCCTGTGGTTGCAAAAGGCTGCAGAGAAGACGTTGCAGATGATGTGCTCTGTGCTCTGTGCAGCACTGGGCTACGTGCTCTGTGCTGGTGGGTTCTAATCTTGACTGCTGTGTACACATGCAGCTCGACAAAGATCTCGGTGGGATCTGGTGCTATCATCACAAAATTCAAGCATGGTTTTAATTTGCCAAGCAATTAATTTTAGGGAGTAGAACTTATTCTTCAGCCAAATCCTAGAGATTTTTTGTGTCAATAACTCTTAGACAATAACAGACTTGATTATTTTTTTCTCTATAAATCCCCACATAGTGACAATAAAAATAGTTTTACTTGGTACAGTTAAGTGTAAACAATTGAATCGAAGTCCAAATACAAAAATCTGTGACTTTGACAGAGCTAGAGTTCAGCTCAAAGTCATCTAGAAATTTCAGGGTTGGTTTTACATTAATGATGCTTCTTCCAGATGATTATTGGTTACAGAGGTGGTCCACATTGCATGGGTCTGTATTTGTTTCACAAGCTGCACTACAACTTTCTAATGAAAGCCTGGGCTTTTGAAGAGTTTGCAGCTAGTTAAACTATTGAAGAAAAACAAAAAAACTAAAGTCACTGAGCAATAGATCAGTGCCTCTTAGTCTGAAGCTGTTTGTGCTTATTTGAAAATGTGCCTTCAGCCCCTCTGGCTTTGCAAGTTTGTTTGTTTATTTGTTTGTTTGTTTCTTTCTTGTTGTTGCAACCCATTTGTTGCTTCACAAGGACAATGTGGCTCTAGAATTAGTACAAATGGAAAATTTTATGTCAAGCCTTTCCTTGTGCTTTGAGTTTAATCTGTTAAAGATCATTTACTGATACACTGATTATTTTTATTAAAAAGGAAGAGTTCTCTATTTCTAAATTTCTCTAGAATTGTACTTTGCTTATGTACAAAGTCCAATATGAGTTGCTGGCTGAACAGGCTTTTACAATATAACTTCTTTTTTTTTTTTTTAATGTGGTGTTTAAGGTGTGGTTTTTTTAATAGGATAGATAGGTTAGAATTTGTGTGAAACACAGACAAACTAATTGTGGATAGCAAACCTCAAGTTTTCCTGAGGTTGGGTTCCCTCCTATACTTTCAAGACACGAGCACAAAACTGCAGAGTGTGCATGTTGTCTCTTCAGGCACGAGGATGAAAAGCTTGGAAGAGGGATTAGCAGTGAGCTGGGACCATCAACTGCACTCCTCTCTGGAGGCTGCTGAGACCTCTGGCCAGGCACGAAAAGGGTGGTACTTCATAGCTTGAGAGCATCCCACAAAAATGCAAAATCAGAATGCCTGTCAAAAGCACTGAGCATTCCCAGTTGAATGGAAGATGGCTAACCATGTCCTGGTTTTCAAGAAGGATAAGAAGGATGACCCTGGAAACTACAAGCCTGTCAGTCTCACTTCAATAACTTGTAAAATTATGGAGAAGATTATTTTGGGAGGTAATGAAAAACATCTGAAGGACAATGCAATCATTGGTCAAGCAGCACGGCTCCATGAGGGTAAAATCCTGCTTAACAAACTTAAGTTCCTTCTCTGATAAGGTAAGCCACCTAGTTCATCATAGGAAGCCAGTTGATATAATCTTTCTGGATTTCAGTAAAATTTTTGATACTGTCTCTCTCAGTATCCTTCTGGACAGAATGTCCAGCCCACAGCTGGATAAACTCATCCTGCCACGGGTGAGCAATTGGCTCAGGAGCTGAGAATAGAGGGTAATCGTGAATGGGGGAACATCAGACTGGTGACCTCTCCCTAGTGGGGTTCCACATCTTCGGCCCTGTGTTCTTCAACACCTCCTTAAATGAATTGGATGCAGGACTCAAAGGGATACTAAGCAAGTTTGCAGAAGATACTAAATTGTTGGCACCCTTGAGGGCAGAGAGACCCTACAGGGAGACTCTGATGAATTACAGGGCTGGGCAATCACCAAGTGTTCGACAAAGACAACTGTGGATTCTGCACCTGAGATGAAGCAACCCAAGACGTACATACAGACTGGGGAATGGGAGGATGGAAAGCAGTGCCAGGAAAGGGACCTGGGGGTCCTGGTCAGTGGAAAGTTGAACATGAGTCAGCAGTGCCCTGGCAGCCAGGAGGGTCAGCTGTGTCTTGGGGGGCATCAGGCAAAGCATCACCAGCCTGTCAAGGGAGGTGATTGTCCTGCTCTGCTCTGCACTGTGTGGCCTCACCACAAATATTGTGTGCAATTTTGGGTACCACAATATAAGAAAATATAAAGCTGTTATAGAGAGTCCAGAGGAAAGCTACTAGAATGGTGACAGGCCTAGAGTGGAAGCCATATGAGGAGGGCTGAGAGCACTTGGTCTGTTCAGCCTGGAGGAGACTGCTGGGAGACCTCATAACAGTCTACAGCTTCCTCACAAGGGGAAGCAGAGGGGCAGACACTGATCTCTTCTCTCTGGCAACCAGTGACAGAACCCAAGGGAATGGCCTGAAGCTGTGTCAGCAGAGGTTTAGGTTAATATTGGGAAAAAGTATTTTCACACAGAGGGTGGTTGGGTACTGGAACAGGCTCCTCCTGGTCACATCATCCAACCTGCCAGAGCTCAAGAAGCATTTGGACAGTGCTCTCAGGCACATGGTGTGATTCTTGGGGTGGTCCTGTGCAGGGTCAGGACTGGATTTTGATAATCCTTGTGAGTTCCTTCC
>NW_020955450.1:1101057-1104097 GCF_003031625.1 Empidonax traillii
AAAAGTATTTTCACACAGAGGGTGGTTGGGTACTGGAACAGGCTCCTCCTGGTCACATCATCCAACCTGCCAGAGCTCAAGAAGCATTTGGACAGTGCTCTCAGGCACATGGTGTGATTCTTGGGGTGGTCCTGTGCAGGGTCAGGACTGGATTTTGATAATCCTTGTGAGTTCCTTCCAACTCAGAATTTCCTATGATTCTACCATTTTAGATCCACAGCTTTGGGACGATTTTCACACGACCATTTGACAGGTTACATCAATCCGTCTCTGGCATAGTGGAACAACTGGGACTACGTCTCTCCCCAGAGGCTGACCAGACGCTCTTCTGGCCAAATAAAATGGTCATCCTTGCCAGGTTTTGAGTACATTATGTGGCTGTATTACTCTCATCTACAGTCCTCTATTCATTAGCATATGTTGAGTGCCAGTGTTAATTGCTTTCTCATCCTATGCCTGGGAGGTAGGAGAGCTCACTGCGGGCTGCATAGTGGCCTGCAGCTCCTGTCTGTTTTTCTACCAGGGCTCTTTTTGGGTTCCAGGAATGTACATTTCCCAGAGAGGATCTGTTAGCTTTTTGTGAAGGCTTGCAAGGTTGTGTAGGTCAGAACAGTATATGAGTTTCCTCAGCTGAGTAATTAATTTCTGGGTTTAGGTTTGAACTCTTCTCTTGTTGCCCTCACGCTCAGATGTATTAGACATCTGAAAGTGTCTTAGATCAACACAAGCCTCTTCCTAGCATTGCATATAAATTCACAGTGTTGTATCTGCACCTGCATTATCTACTAGTATGTTATATTTACTTTTCACCTTGTCTTTTGTAGCTTGTGATGTATATTCTTCCCCCTGTTGACAGCCTGACCCTATTACTGAATGGTTTTATGCTGATAGTGGTTCCAGCTTCACAATGAACAGGCATTCAGTTCTTAGAGATTATATTCACTGGCTGTTTTTCTTCAAGTTATGTATATATATAAATCTTGTAGAAACGTTCAGCTAAAGCCATAAGTTTGTTTGGTTTTTGTGTTTTTTTTTTTAGTTTCATACTGTAAATAAGAAAAAGAAAAGAGGACAAATAAAATACTTAAGTTGAATCAAAACAGTGTTGAGGGGGGACTGGTGAAATTAATTGAAATATTTGCTTATGTTTCCAGATTTTCTGATTTTGCTGAATTGTTTAACTTATGTCAGTTTCTTTCAATATTTCATCATACAAACTGAAAAGTTTCATTAGGAAAACAGCTGTGGAAAACATTATAGCAGTTCCAAATGTAAATGCTTCACATCAAAATGGTGTGCATTGACAGCTTTATTCCCTCCTCAAGATTTCTTGGTTTAAAGAAATTTCACCAAACTAACTGAACCCAAAATCAGACTCACTGATGGTTCTACTAATATTCTGGTTTTGGTCTAATTTTTTTATGTATAATCTCTGATTGTACATAAATTATGTTGCATAAATTATGCTTTGATTATGTTGCATCTCTGATATAGATATGGCATTCCTGTACCAAGCATCTCAGTATATAAAGTCTTTTCCTTTAAGAGTTTTTTTTTTGTTTTGCATTTACTAATTTTAATTCCTTGTTAGGTGTTAGAAACCTTTCTTTCACTGCTGAAATATTGCACTGAGCCCATGATCTTTCCCCACAAAGTATTCAGTGTTCTGCTTTTTGTGATTAGCACTGCTTTTTGTGTATAATTCCCAGAGCACTAATCAAAACAAATGGAAATACTAGACAAAACCATTGACACTAAGAAACAGAAAAATCTGCTGTTACATCTTGACTGTCCTTCACAGGAATGAAGTTCTTTTTCAAGGAGTAACTGGCTTGTGGTGCACCAGGCAACTCTCCATCACCACCTTGCTGCTGTCACTGGAGTATTGTCAAGCACGTTTTGAACACTAATTTCATTCCTTCTGATGTTCTTTTTCAAAGGGAATACTTGTCTCTGGGCATTTTATTTTATTTACTCAGTCTTAACTGTCTTCTTTTTAATTCTTATCGGTCCATGCTTGCTTTACTTTCTTCTTTCAAAAGAGAACACACTCTTTTTGATCTTCTGGGTTGGGTTTTTTCAGTCAAATATTCATATCTGGACCAGAATGGACATCCCTATACAGTTAAATATTGGTGGTTCACTCCTTTTGTAATCTACTGACAGCAAAGTAGTTAAGAAAATATTTCTGGAGGCTATAAGATTCCTTTCAACAGGAGAAAGGTTCTTTGAGTTCTTTCTTCTTTATAAAAATGAAGAATGAACCAGAAAAACCAAGAAGAAAGAGGGAAAATATTTTCTTTCTTGCTAAGCCAAAATAAATATGTGTACACACACAGACATACATGACATTTTTCAAGGATTTCTATGCTCCTGAAAAAGCATCTTACAAAAAGTTTCCAAAGCTTGTGTCCTTTTAGGACAGACTGAAAGGACAACTACTGTGTTGTAGCTCCCCTTTTGAAGGACAAAGTAGCAATGTGTTGAGATGCAAACTCAGTCACCAGGCTCTCATTTCCATATCTGGCAATGACAATACCTTATTTTCCTTTCCCTGATACACTGATAAATAGTCAAGATAAAGAGAATTATATTCTGAAGAGTCATTCCCTGACAAAACCCACAGTGTTTTGGATCCCAAACCACTCCCTACTTAAATCCTTTCTCCCCTTTTAATTTATCTATATCCTCAAGCCCTGAAAATTTAATTAAAATAGCTCAGTACTCTGAACTTTCATTGGTCTTCCTGTGTCACTGAAGTAGTTGTTGGATGTTTAAAGAAATGCTGCTATGCCTTACCATGTGTAGTGATACTAATGGGAAACAATGAATAAAATATTTATTGAAAATCATGCTAATTTTGTCTCTGTTTATCTCTGGACCTCATACAAAAATAGAGTATAATATGGCACTCCTAGCAGCAGGAATACAACTGAATATCACTCAAGGACAGTTCCAGCCTCTCCCTCTAGAAATTGTCAAACTTTCAGAACCACTGGGTCAGGCTTGCTGGTGTGTGCCCCTCTTGCCACCTTCTTCA
>NW_020955450.1:1104423-1133975 GCF_003031625.1 Empidonax traillii
TGTCTCTGTTTATCTCTGGACCTCATACAAAAATAGAGTATAATATGGCACTCCTAGCAGCAGGAATACAACTGAATATCACTCAAGGACAGTTCCAGCCTCTCCCTCTAGAAATTGTCAAACTTTCAGAACCACTGGGTCAGGCTTGCTGGTGTGTGCCCCTCTTGCCACCTTCTTCATCTTGTTTTCCAAAGAGTGGCACTATGGGCAAAGACAGCTGAATGTGTTTCCACCCTCCTTTCCTGATTTCCCATTTTGGCTACCTCCTTTCCTTCAGCAGCTTTCTTCCCCTTCCAACAACTCTGTCACTTTTTGTAAGGAAAAGTAGGTATGTGAAGATATAAAATTATGCCATTTGCTAGGCTGACTGTGAACATCTGGAGGAGGCAGTGTGTGTGCAATGTCATCTTGAGACAGTTCAATAGAACAAAGTTAACAATTTACTGTCCTTTGGCCTGCAGCCAGGCAACCCTTACAGACCCATGACTCCCCTTCTTGTCTCTCCCCTTGTTTGTCCCCTGGGTACCAGTGGTGATGTTTGACACCACTGCAGGGCCAAGCGTTTCCCTGGGATCCTGCCAGGTGTGTGAGGCACCGTGTCAGGCCACTGGGAGAAGAGAAGGCCCACAATCAGTCTCTGAAGAGCAGGTTCAGTTCAGGATTACAAGCAGAGATTTGAGTCACCAGAGCATAAAAACATCACACTCAAAGCCAGTTTGAAATGCATTTTTCTTTTTTCCTGCTTTGTGCTTGTTTACTTGTTCCCCAGCCCAAGAACTAGGTAGAATTCAGCCATTCAGTGCGTGTTAGGCAGGAGCCACATCTCAATCCACAGCTTTGCAATGCACTGGGGAATCTTCTCTTTTGCAAGCTGTGTTCCCCAAACAAAGCTACCAGTCCAAAACAGTATCTTGGACCATTCTAAATGCAAGAAAAAACCTTTGGCAGCATTGTCAGATAAATAGGAAGAAATATATTATGCAATGAGTGAAAAAGTCTTCCCAAGTCATCCCCTGTCATTTGTGAAGTTCTTTGCAGACTTTCAGCCACAAAAGAAACTACACCTTGCCCTGCCAGCTCAAAAAGTCTAGAGCTGTCAAGTTAATGCAACATGGGAATTGGCATATAGGACATTTAATTTCTCACCCCTAATACTCTGTTGCTATTGCTAAGTAGAGTGCTCTTAAGATTGAAATACAGGCTTTTGGCATGGTTACTTCCTCAGAGAGCTTTCTGCCTTTCTGGAGATGGAGGCATAAGCAGACTTAATCTACATTTATTCGAAAGAAAACTATTTATTCTTGTCAGAAAAATCAGAGAAAAGAAGAATTGAAGAAATATTAAAATTATAAAAGGGTTTGATCAACTGGAATGAGATAAACTCCTCAGTCTGATGAGAAGTCTGGAAAAACAAGAGACTCGGTCTAAAAACTAGGAAATGAAGAGTGAAAGGGGAATTCAGGCACAGCTATTTCAGTCAAAAAGTAATAAGTATGTGGAATAAATTATTGCTAGGCGAAGCTATTGAAGCAAATAACAGGAATGAATTTAAAAGACAGCTAGACATCTTTATGGTGAGAGCAAAGACCTCACATTTTTCCTACTTATATGCATTGGATTAGATCCACAACTTAGTGTCTAAAAAAAGGACCTAGGAGAACTTTAACTGCTTAAATCCAGAAATACATAAAAAAAAAATCCCAGCTGACTACTGCAGATGCTAGGAACACCTGGGTTACATAGTGCCAAGCATGTTGAGACCTAGGGCAGGGTCTCCATGTCCTCCAGGCTGTGTCAGTCCCAGCAGCACAGTGCTGCCTCCCCTGCCATTCTAGATTTGAGCCAGTGTTCCCCAGGGACCTGATGCAATGTCTGTTTTGCAGCATGCCAAATGCAAGGCAGGGCACCAGCTCCCACACAAAATACAGGAGCAGCTGTCACTTGAACATTATGAGATTCGTAGTGCTAGTCTGTGCCATCTTGATACAGTGTTTAATAATAACATCATAGGATGAGTGTGGAGGACTCTGATGCTTTTTTTCTGGTGGGACTGAAATCTGAATGTCCCATGTGATGGGAAAGAGTGAATCCCTTTTTTCAAGGAGGTTGATCATGCAGAGGAGCATTTCAGACTCACTCAATCAGAGAAAAAGTGGGAAGTTGCATGAGTACTTCCCATTAGGTGGGCTGACGTGCAAAATCCCTGTATGTGGTTGCTCTTTCCCAGGATGTTGCTATCTTTTTTATCATACCATCTGGTAACATTACTTTCAATCATAGTCTTGGATATTTTTACCATGGCTGATAAAATACTTTTATCAGACTTACAGGCTTTCAAAAATGCTCATTTCATTATCTGTTGAGCAGCTTGAAGCTGCCAGTGAAGGACACCATGGGGAGACTGAGAGGTGACTGTGGTTCACTGTCTGGAAGATAGGAGTTAACTGGGCAATGTTGGATCATAAATATGTACTGGGCTCTGACTTGCATTTACAAGAACCATAAAGAGACTGAGGGTTCAATTTCTGAAACTTTTAGGACATTTTAAGCTATCTGCAAGATGTCCCCTTCTTTCCTCCCCCTACTCTCCACCCACTTACATTGCAATCATATGTTATCAGAACGACTCTGTTCAGGCTATGACAAAAAAGGCATCTTTAGGCTGAGTCATGCACTGTTGAGCTGTTGGGATAGATTTTCCTATTGGTGCTTGGACTGCATGCCCTGTGCATCTGAAGCAGAGCTGGAGGCAAATGGAGGCAGATGGAGGAAGGTAGGAGATGCTGTCTGCAGCTCTGCAGGGCTGCCCAGGCAGGATGGGGGACCCCAGAGATACCCTCCTTCTGGACAGGGAGCACCCCAGGGAGGCAGCACCCCATTCCTGACTTTCTGTGGCTCAAGTTGCACTGTGTAATCACCCCAAGCCCACAAGCTGAAAGACAAGTGTGCAACTGGGGCTATTTTGCAATGAGTCCCAGGTGTTAAGGGAGTTAAACCTCCCTAAGGTTTACACTGATTTACACCCCACTTGTTTAGTGCCCACAAAAAAAAAAAAAATCCACCTTGGCAAGATTTGTACTGATAAGGAAGTATCCTGCTATTTTTGTACTGATAAGCACACTGCATTGATTTTCTGAATTAACTCTGCATGACCCAAACAAAACGTGCTCAGTGATACAATTATGTTGTGCTTGGATCTTTCTGATAAGACTTTCTTCCTTACATCTAGTTCAGGGGTCAAGTGAACACTGTTAATGCTGCGGAAAACAGAGCAGGAGTAATGTTGGAATAGGGCTGCCCCTGGCTAGGAAGGTGAGTGGGTTATCATCTGGAGGTAGGCCTGGGGATGGCTTGGCTGAAGAAAAAGGTGGAAGCTGTTGAGAAACAGAGACTCATCTGGTAAAGCAGGTGGGTAACCACTCCTGCCAAACTGCAGAACACAGCAGAATGCTACTGTTAAAGCACAGAGGGAGTTACAACTTGGAGGAAAGGTGAGAAATTACTTCTGAGACTTTTATTTTATTTCCCTTGAAGAATTTGTAAAGCTTCTATATCCATATTTCTGTTATAGTACAGTGAGTTATTGCTTGTACGAAGATCACGGGTTAAATAGAGAATGCAGAGGCAAAAATCTGCTCATATCTAATCCTGACTGATACAAGCTTTGACCTTGAGCACATCACTTAACCTCAAAGGAATAACTTGAGGATTCATTAGCTGGCCCTTGCAGAGTGCTTTGAAGATGAAAAGGGCTTTATAAGTGGCAAATATTATTATGTGTTCTGGGACCTGGAAATTTTCAATGTTTGTTTATATAATCATTTACAGAGGATTTGCTACATAAAAGAAACCGTAAATTTTGCTGAAAATTGCCGGAGTGCCGATAAGAACTGCCTTTTATAACTGAGGGATTTTTCATTGAAATCTTTCTCTTCCTTTCCATAAAACCTTTACAATTCCTGAGTCAGGAATGACTGTTTCACTCAGCTGCTTGTCTGTGGTCTTGCCCTAAAGGGAGCAGTTGCATTGGTCACTCGTTGGCCAACAAGTGCAAGGGTGAGAGAGAAGGTTTACAGTGAAGGTGCTCCTGAGCTACACAGTGTAGGTCCACAGTGGGCCCAAGCCAGGAAGTTAGACAGGCTGTGTGAGGTGTATTCCACAGAGACCCTGCGCAAGAGGAATGCAAATCTGCACCCTGTTGACAGTAGATAGTAAAGTAAGCAAAAGCATGGAAGCATTGACTGTAAGGAGGTGGTTGGCTCCATAGGCTTCAAAGGAAGATTATGCATTAGCATCATATTATATTTCTCCTTTGAATCAGCTTTCAGAGAAGGCAGCTGCACAGAGCTGTTCTATGCTATATATTATAAAACAGATTTGAATAAATTTATGAACAGGATTAGGTGGCATGATGTCTTCAGCAAAATGGGATGGAACTCTAATTCAGGAGGTGTCTCTCCTTCACAGGTCCTGTCTTTCCCTACATTTTTCAAGTTTGTGATAGTGCTATTGACAGCAGTAGCATTAAGTTTGTGTGCTCATAAAAGGGAAGAGTTGTCACAAAAGGGGTATCCCAATCCAGCAGTGAACTGGGTGAGAGTGTAGCATTGATTACCTGGCTCAGCCTGCATCCCATTGGCAAGAAAGATTGTGATGATCTCAGAGGCAGAACTTCCATGTGCAGCCTTTGAAGATCTATCAGAGACAAATCTGCTTCTAGACCATGTACTCTTATTGAATTTGTATTATTCTTGATACAGCATGAATGGTGACTACAGGCTATAAGTGCCCAATGGACTTGAGCTTGCTGCTTCCATATCAATCAATTTCAGGCACGTTTTCCCCTTAATTTGAGTGAAATTGGCTGACACAAATCCTACATTCTCCACTTAATCAAACTTCTTATTGAAATCAATGGAGATTCTGGCTAAGGACCACCTTGTTAGTTCCAGTGCCTCTGCAATGTTCATATGCATTTTTAGGAAATAAAGAATGCCATGATGAAAAGAAATGGAAATTACATAAGGATGTTTAAGCACAAAAGGAACAAAAATAAATGGACCTGTATGTCCAAGAGGTAAGGACACTGAACATTGCTTCTCGACGAGATTTTTTTTTTTTTTTTTTTTTTTGCTTGTCTGACAAGGGGGGAAGAAAAGGGAGAGTGTTTTACACACTGGAATAAAATGCTCTCACAAACATGTAAGATTTTTGTTTCTCAACAGGTGCGAGTCCCTTCTGTCTCCAGAGAGCCCACTCAGAGCTGGGACACCATGAGCTTCCAGTAAACAGTTATTTGGGGATCATGGTGGAAATACAAACCTGCAGTTAAGACAAAGTAGGCATGTTCATGTTTGAATCTAAAACAAACCTAAATTGCTGGAAAAAATGGAAACAGTATCTGGACACTCCCCCTGAGGTTCTTCTGTTCTCTCTCATCTCACAGTGTTTTCTCACTGACCAGCACCAAAAACATCCCTCTGCAAAGGCATCTTTTTCTGCTCCCTGTAATGACTTGCTGGTTTCACATTAGGCACAATTCTGGCACTAGGATAAGTGTTCGGGCTCTGCACATCCCTATTCTCATCCCCACTCCCCAGATATCCAGCAGGTGACAAAGTGCTCTGCTGAGGAATTCTCTCAAGCAGGTACCTGCTCTTCCCTTGTGCAACACCCAGCAGAGTGGGACCGAGGGAATGAATGAAAAGTACAGAGAGTCATAACAGCAGTGAGGCTATCTCAGCTTACCTCATCACAAATGGGAATTTGTGGGAGAATCCTTTTGTGCACAGCAGGATCTAGGAGTAATGTAGCATCTGGTACAAGCAAGCACTAATACCTGATCTGGTTAGAGAGAACACCGAAGCATGACGAACATTTAATTATCTGCACTATCTTTAGCACATTCAAAGTATTTTTGTACTTCTTATTACCTCTGTAGCAGAGACTTCATTTTTCCATGTAGAAGATTTTAATTACATAAAATGCTCAATTAGAACCTTAATTTCCATTTTAGAAAATAAATACACCGTGCAAATCACTGACTTGGTCTTAATTTCTCTAACAGTCCTCTCAAACTTTTCGATAGATGCTCCCAGTTCTCTTCCCATTAACAATGTCTGTGGGGATCCTGAACACCAGACTGATTACTGCTGCTCTCTGCAGCTTTATTTAAGGGAGAAAAACCTAGATCCTCTGCCAGGCCTTCCTTCCCTCAGCTTCTGCCTCGAATATCTCTCCTGCAGACATTCTGGAGAACAGCCAGACTGCTAGTTGGAAAGGTCTATGTTATAGGAACTGATTTTGGCAATCAGCAACTGGATATGTCGTAGTGAAGTTTGTATTAGAGCAAATCTAGCATAAAAGGAAAGCACTCACTCTGGACAAAGGTGGGTATGAAGCAACCAAGATTACTAGGAGGGGGATCAGCATAACTTGGATTTTTGGAGGCAAAGAAGTGAATTGGAAAAGGAGTGGGTTGAAAAAGTAGAGATGTGGGGGAGAGCATGATGGATTTGAGGGCAGACGGAGGGAGGATGAGGAAGTAGGGGCTCTGGGGACTGCCAAAATGGAAATGAATGCAGGTGGAAGAAGATCCAAGAGGGCTTCCAGGGGCTTGCAGGTTTGAAATGTATTTGGAAGCTGTGGCTATAGCTCCTTGCTGTGGGGTAGAGAAGTCTTTCCATATTCCCAAGAGTGGACTGAAGCATGGGGCAGGCTAAATGGCTTGGTGTAAGGATTCAGAATCCACTGGCGTATTTTTACATCCAAAACCGTGGTTTGATCACACAGATACTGGCTTTTTTTCAGCAGATCTGGAATCTTGATTTTCAAGACCATGCTCGTTCTCCAAATCACTTCTGGTTGAAAATTTTCAATAGGAAAAAAAATGCATAGAATGCTCCTCTTTTCCCTTCTTCCACAAGCTGTTGTACTGTAGCTACAGTCACTCTAGAAATCTGTGGCCACTCTACATGCAAGCTATGGCTGACCTCAGATCTCCAGCATGGGTAGAGCCCTACTCGTGACATACCCGTGTATTCCAGCAGAAGAAGGAATTGCTCCGGCACTTTACCATCAGCATACACAGAAACCTGAGCAAGCTTTGGCCCTCCTGCACAGGCTCTTGGAGGAACACCACCATTTTAGCAGCACCTTTTGCTTGTCTCCAGCATCCCACCTTTCTGCAGAGCTATCAGCCTGGGCAGAGGCTCACCTGTAATGTTCATGTGCTACCTGTAGCTGGCTTGCAGTGCCGGTATCTCTGCACGGTGCTGCTTTGGGCTGTGCAGATGTACCCTCCCTGCACACAAAAGGGTGAGCTTGAAATGCACAGGCTGCCAGCACACTGAGTTGCTGTAGGTCTCTGTGTCCAGCTGCAGGCAGCAATGGTCACAACAGAGACATTGATGGAGAATTAGCCAGAGATTGTGACATGCAGCACCAGAATATGTGTGATGAGCTCAGCAAGGGCAGGGTGTAGCCTTATGGAATGGGCAGTCATAATAGAGAATGGCTGAAAATAGAAACCTCTCTTTGTGAATGAATATATGGCAATATATGTGGAAAAGTTCAAGGAAACATATGAAAAGTAATGAATCCTAGCTAAAGCTTTAGGCATTATCATGACACCATGTGTTATACTGTCTCAAGCCTCTTGCTGTGCAAATCTGAGAGCAGTATTCATCAATCTGTTTGGGGATGAAATTATAAATAACCAGATAACCAGTACATGAATAAACCAAAGTGAAAACAACCTGCATATCAAAGAAATCTATGAGAAGTGACATGCTTTCTCATGGATGATGGAAAATGGGAAAAAGAAAATAAAAGGTGGAACTTCAGCACAAATGAATAAGAATGGGTGAGGAAAAATGAAAGAAAGAAAAAAAAGCCAAAGAAATTTAAGATAACAAGATGTCAGGCAAGCTAGAGTTGACTGCAGTAGGATAAAACCTACTTTCTTGATGTAATATTACTACCTTCCCAGGACTTACACCAGACACTGACTTGGCCCTCTTATTTAATTACATGCTGATACACCATCATAAGACCTCATGGGAAATCTTGCAAGATCTCGTGACAGATATTAAATTAGCATTTGCCTTCACCATAAATATAATCTGATCAAAAACATTTCATGTGTGCAAAGAAGCCAAGTTTGAAAAGGAATTTTTCAGCTATGAAAAAGAAATACCATCTATAAAATCAGCCATTGTGGAAGAGAAGTAACAAATTATCAGATTTTTTTTTTTTTTGAATAGGCAGAACAGAAGGAGTGATATGCATAATATGCATGTGGACGTATCTCCTACATCACACACAAAGTCTGATTAAAATATGGATGCAGTTTCTCAATAATTTTAATGTGATCTACTATCTAAAGAAGTGATTGATGTTATCTGGTCTTCTACAGCAAGCCAGTTGTTTCCCCTTCATTCCCTGTGCTTGCCCCAGGGTAGGCACAGCTGGAGCTGATCTAGCCTAAAGCACATCTTCTCTCTCACGTATCCTCTTAGTGGGACTAATTCCACTTATTCCACGTATTCATCTTATTCCCACAGCTGACTCCCTGCATGGAAGCAGAAGAAAAGACATCATACATGCTGGGTTTTAGTGAAGCTGAGCTTCAGTACTTGTGTCGGGGTCCATGGTGCAGTAGCAGAGGAGTAAATAGACTTTCACCTCGAGAGCTGTAAGACAGAGGTAATGACTTAAGAGAAAAAAATGTGAAATCAGGACAAACAGGAGCTTCTAGGATTTTCTCCTCTGCAGTCTACCCATTAGAATCATTGAAAGATCCCTAGACCTGTCCCGTGCAAACTCCCTGCTCCTTCTTTGTAAACCTTGGCAAGGAAAGGCAACAAGAGGTGCTCAAGGCTGTGTGGTTTTGGAGCTGCTGAACAGCAGGTCTGAGTGGAGTCCTCAGACCTGAACAGATCCCCCCCACCTTGCAAAGCCCTCTCCTTAGCAGAGGTGAAAAGGAAACAGGGAGAGGAGCTTTAGCAGGTGCAGGACAGAAGGGATGACACTTTAGACACTTTTTTTTGTTTGTTTGGTTTTTTTTGTTTGTTTGTTTTCTGGACAAATGCTAAACTCTTGAGTGTTTATGCAAACCAGGCATTCAACCCTTTCAAGCTTTTCTCATCAATGGGGATGTAACTCTCAACAATGGGGATATAACATTGACTTCATTTCACCAAGAGCAAACACATAAAATAAACAAAGTTGCTGTTGAGCTTCTGTTACAGCCTGGCCAGTTCCTGGTGGGAGGACAGCCAAGTGTTTTCACAGAGTGAGCAGTGAACCAAAGGAACGTTAGTTTTTTTCTGATGTGTCATGTGGCTATATAAATGCATTCAATATTATGGGAATTGCTTTTAAACAGAAGAAAAACAAATAGGAAAAAAAAGGGCTGTTAAAGGACAGTGAGTATGGAAAATAAATGGTTGATGTTTTTAAGACAGAAAAGAAAGAAATAGATATAGCAAAGCTATTAAACATGCAGTTTCATACTGTAGCATCAAGCTCCCTTGAAGAGACCTTTTTATTTATTTATTTATTTTGCATATTCTTGTGATGCTTCTTCAATCTTTAGTCATTATGAAGTACGTTTAATTAGGCTTCCTAAAGACAGTGATTACATTTCAATTCTGGGTGGTACCAAAAGCTGTGTCCAATGAGAAATAAGTTCCTCACAACCTCCTAAGTACATAGCCCTCACATTGCATCCCAATGGAACAAGAAGTGAAGACTCCAAAGAGGAGAAGTGGGTCCAAGTTTGGAAGAAGACTAAGCGTTTCTTTTCTCTCCACACTTAAAACAACCAGACAGTTTTTTCTTCAGGATTTGTTTCTGTGTAAAAGAGAAGTCACCCATAATCCATGCTTTCCTATAAACTAGAGACGAGAGGTCGAAAATCTAGGATGACTGCTGTGTCTCTGGTGAAAGGAGTGTTTTACAGCAGTTCAGTAACTCCAATGAAAGGCAAATAAGGCATTTTTATTAATCACACGTATGCTACCTTAATCATATAAATCACTGAACAAGGGTTGACTGCCCTGTTTTGGAATTCTGGAGGCAAGACTCTCAGCTACAAGTTCAGAATATCTGATGGGATGGAGAAAACATATTTCCCTTAAATCATCTTAATATCTCCATATTCCTTGAGTTAATGCTGAGGTTTCTCACATTTTAGAGAAATCTCTGGGTTTTTCTAAATGCCAGTCAGTTTATCATGGTCCCAGAGGTCAGGGCAGGTGGTGGCTTTCTGAGGCTTTGAGACATCCAGGTCATGTTTCCTCTCTCCTGTGTGGGAATTTGGAAGGGCACAGTTCAAAGCTCCCAAGCTTTATTCACCACCTGGAAATCACCCTGCCACGGCTTTGTTTTCAACATGCAGGTCTCATATCACCTCTTTGAGAATGAAGAACAGCACAAGAACAGACAAAGGGCAGTGAGGTTCCCAGCATTTGTCCTCTAAGATTACAGTGTTATTTTCTCGCTATGTGATGTTTGAGGTCTGGCCCAGTTGACATTACAAATAATTGCTTTATCTGATTGAAAAGGGAGGCTGAATTTGCTTTCAGGGGTTTGTGTCAATCTTTTCTTGAGCTATGCTGCGTGGGTTATCTCCTGGGGAATACCAGAAGAGCCGTGTTGGGCTGCTCTCCTCCTTAAGGAGGAAAGCCTTGAAGGGAAGGTAATCCAGGGAATGGTTTTCTTTGAAGGAAATGAAGACTTACTGAAGAATATCAGTTTTTAGACATGACCAATTGCACAAGAAAGTATCAACCATTGCTCCATCTAGATCTCAGGGCAAGGTGATGGCACAGAAAAACACGACTTCTGGGAAAGAAAATTATGTCTTTCTTAAGAGAGATGATTTGGTTTGATCACAGTGGGTATCAAATGTTTCCCCCCTCTTATGATGATTCTGCATGATTTTCCCCCACTTTTGGGATGCTAGACACCACGAATGCAGACTCAGAGAGGAAGGAGACAATGGAAAGTACATTAATATGCTTTCTTCTGTATCTCTGTTGCATTAACAATAGAGAAATTTGGCAGAAAATATACTTCCTTGTGTTTCAGCTTGTCCTCAGAGATCGGAGGGACTGGGGCTGCTTGGGCTTAAATTCTTATTAGAACCAATTTGGCACTGTAAGTCTGGTCACATTCAGTAAGACACCAGAAGCACAAATAGTGGGGGTTACAGGACAAGTCTGGTCTCAACCATAATCACAGATTCACAAATAGTTTACCAATTTGACACTATAAGTTTGGTCGAGTTCAATAAGACCTTTCACAATCAGATTCACCAATGGTGTGGTTTACTGGAGCAACAGATTACAGATTCTTGTTAGTTTGCCAGGGATACATTCAGAAGACCTACAAGGTGTAAGCATGTAGTGCTATGTACAAGAGTTCCTGGGTATATTCCAATGCAGCTGGAGGAGCAGAACTTAGCAAAGAGGCATCACTGCTTTGGGGAGCAGAGAGGAGCAAGCCCATCACCCCATCTGCAAGGTGGTCATGTTCTCATCCTCTGCCATGGAGGATTTCAAATGCCAAATTTATACTTTTGGCAGAAGTGGAGGTGAGACTGTAATCAAATGTTCTGTTACTGTCATCATAAGGGGGGGAGCAGGGGAAGCCACTTTATGTATAAATGAGGGATATCAAGAGTTACCAAGAGAGAGATTATAAAGGTTGTGAGTTTTGTGCAAGAGTGGAGCAGAACCACGACACCTTAATATCACTTCCTCTTCTACCTGGCCAATTGCATCTCATGGCATACCTCATAAAAATCCCTTCATCACATCTCATGGCTGTAGGTCTCATTCCTACACTCTCATTGATGTTTTCTGGGCAGTGAATGTGAGGAAAGATATGTTAAGTAAGATGGTGTTCAGGGAACTTTAGTTATTCCTGGGAAAAAAAGTAAGATAAAATTTTTAATAGTATTTTTACATAGTCTTTTATCCTTCTTTCCTTCACTTTTCCTTTGAAATTAATTTTCCATTCTCATTGTCATGATTTGTACAGTCACTTATGGCTTTACCATCTGCAAAATATTTTGCTATCCAAAGTTTTTTACACCTTTTTGCCATGCATATTCTCATTTTACAAGCAGCAAATTGCTCTATCTTTCTAAGGCCCTGTCCTGTTATTAATAGTGGATTTTTATAAGTGTAATTTAAAAATAAGAATGTTCTTTGTGCACATATTCACCACACTGGCTCCTACTCCCCAAGTCTTTAAACAGGAGAAATACCAGAGTGTTTAAAAGGAAAAAAAAAGAGAGAAAAAAAAAAAAGAAAGAGAACATTTATAGTGATCTTTCTGTATTTCTGCTTCAAGAAGGGTTTGCTTTGAAATCCTGAATACATACTAACACATTACTGGAGTCTACCACACTGGTTTGAACTTATGTGAGAAGTATATAAAGACAGAATATCAGTGTTTTAAATATGATTTTAAACCCATTTTTAGAGAAGGAATATTAACAAGCTGAAAAAAAAAATCCAGGTCAATAAATCATTGTAAATTTTGTGTGTGAGCACTAGCACTACTGGCAGTATGCAACATGTGTATCCTTACCTCATGTCATGAGTCAGATTAGAGCTGCACCCTCTCTGCTAGTCTCACATTAAGGGTTAACCTGTAAAGGCAAAAATCTATCTAGGCTAATTGAAAAAGAAGCAAGATGATTAATGACCAATGACATCCATCAAAAGAGAGAATACATCCTGAATAATTAAATTTAGAGTCTCCGTAATGCCATTAATTACAAAAAACTTTGAGCAAATCCAGCTTTGAAAAACTGCTTTGACAAATAACACGATTACTTTTTGTAATAATATATGCTACAGAAACAGTATATTCTAGAAACATTGCTATCAAACACAGCAATACACACACTGTAAGAATTTTGCTCCCATCCAGAGGAACACCCAAAGGTCAGTGTGCCATTTAAACCCTGTGAGTGAAATTGTAGCCCTGTTGCAGTAATAGGAATTTTAACATTGATTTCAATGGAAACATGCCTTCCCCCATGTATTTTCAGAGGTAATTGAGCCTAACATGATGAATAGACCATCTGTACAGTCATGAATCTTAGCCACAGAAAACATTTAGAACTAACAGGAAAGGAAGTTTTAGGACCTTTCTGAACCAAGCTCCAAAGGGCTGGTATTTCACTGTCACAGGTAATAAGAGAGGACTTGTGATATCTAGAAAAAACAGATATGTTTAATAAAGAAAGGAAAAATACTCCGCTCTTCCTAGAAGATTCAATACACTGGTTAAAAAGAGCATGATTCAATCCCAATAAAGTGCTTTCAAAATACCTCTGTGTATCTGTGTAGCTTGGCATGAGTTACTGCATGTCTTTTGCCCAAAAATACTCCAGACCTGGAAAAGAATTCCCATTTTTTTATAATTCTAAATCAACCGATTATTTATCAACCATATAAATAAAGGTGAGTCAATAGAATATCAAGAACCTCCATGGGGTTTTATTCTTCTGTCATTAATTTCTTCATTTTACTTCCTTAATTCTAACAATAATACTTTAACATTTATATGACATATGGTAGTATCTTCCTCCTATGAGGTGCTTATATTTCTATAGGTTTTACTTTAGAATGGAATTTGGCTTTTGTCTGTTTTTGTGAGGAACTTGTAATAGGACGATATTTTTTCAGCCATGTTAAATATTAATCCAACTAGCACATAGTTTATGTTATCCCAAAATAGAACTTCCTGAAGGGAACTACTACATTTTTTTCCAAGACCATTTTTTTTTCTGACTTCCCCTGGTAAAGAAGAAAATTTCATATGAGTGTATTTTAATAAAGCTGCCCATATTCATAATCCTTTCCTTGCCTGACCTTCTGTTTTTGTCCATCCTGACTAGTTCTTGAGTTACTGAGTAATATCGTTTCTCATTTTTTTCATTGCTCCATGCAGGCAGACAAGCTGGTTGCAGTTAGGGAAAAGTGAGTCTGCTTCTGTTTCATGTCCAGACACTTTGTGCCATTGTGGTGGGTCAATGAGGTCTCGTCTGCATCTCTAAACAATAGCAAGGCAGTACCCAAGTGGCTGCAGGAGAAGAGACCTCCAGAGCAGAGGCAGTACAGAGGCAGTTGTGGGCTTTATAAACACTCATGGCAAGCAGAGGGTTATCTCAGACTGCAGTTGGAGAACATCTGCTAGATAAAGCAGCTGTAGAAGACAAAAAAGGTTAACACATCATCAGGAAGACTTGGTAACTTCACTGAATATTGCTGGGAAGCACTAAGGGGAACACAGAAGGGCAGTAAAATGTCAGATATCTAGAAACATGCTAAATATGTGTGAAGGACCATGATGTGTGGGAGAAGAGGGCCTGGAGCTTGGAAGCAATAGGGGAAAATGAGAGCACTTGATGCCTCCCTTTGTGCCTGGGAAAGAGACCCAACATCGCCTTCACCCTCTGTGCAGGGAGGGAATGGATCTCACAGGCAGTGCTGTGCAGGCCAAGTGTTGGGGCTGATAGTGCCACCCAGCACCCTTACACATGGTGCCTTTCCTTGTGGTGCTGCTCCATGCCAAATACTGGCAGCCCCCAGTCAAGGAGTCACCACAGGGTCACCTCAAAGCAGGGAGTGCATCTGCATTGAACTGTTTGTACTTTCTCTCCTGGTCTGGGTCAGGCAGTGGTAGAACTGGGTGCTCTAGGATTGCTTCAACCTGTGAGCAACACTGAGGATGGAACTCAGCAGCTGCTCCAACCCCTTCTGCTGCCAAAACTCCTGTCCATCAAACCATGTCTGTATGTGGTGTTGCACTGTACTGTGGGGATCTCTAAATATTTATTCCCTTGTGGCTTCTGCCTCCCATGTGTTCCATGAAAAAAACAAAATAAAATCACTATAAAAGCCATCCTTCAATAAGGCATCCTTTCCTCCTTGTAGGGTCCACCTCTCATGCTGTAGAAGGCAGTTAAAATAAGCTTAGTAGTGGATAATATTAAAGAGATATAACACCCTGTAATTTTGCAACCCAAATTTTTAGTAGATTAAATTTGAATGTTGTCAGCTGGGGCTTTTTTGTGAGGTTCGTTTTTTTTGCAAACCTGCTATGTTTGCATATGGAGATGGTAATTTAGAGAGTGGAGTAGTTGTTTAGCAGCACAGGGAACTACGCACATAACTGACACCTGCTTTATACAAACCTCATGCTTTATATACAGGCAAAGGTACAAGGGAGGCATTTGTTGAGATCTTTGTTTTTATTACATAAATACTCAGACAGGAGAAAAACCTGCCTTAATAGACTGATTTGGAAATATTTTTAAATACCCTGCAGGCATATAAATTTTGGAAACTCCTCAGCAAATAGCAGCTTCCATATTAAACATACAGGAATCTCTCTGTTTAAAAAATAGGAAGGCTATGATACAAATCAACACGTGTCAGGAAGTTAAAAGTTAGGATAGTGCTAAAACCTACATCTCAACTTAGGTCTTGGTTGCTCAACACAATGCTGAGCACAACCCTGACTACGTCAAGGACAGTCTCCCAACAACGGATTTCCCCCAAGCGTTTCTTTCTACCATGAGAGTTTGTGCCCCAACTTCAAAGTTATATAAACAGCTATTTCTGTGTTTATGTATGTAAAATTTATCCTAATATTGAAGTGGAAGTAAAATTTGGTGGTGGTATGTATGCAGATATGTCCTAATAAGGTGGTATATTGGGCACTTCTTGCAGTAATAAATTCAGCCTCTTTGAACTTTTTGTAAACAGATGGTTGAACGCACCGTGGAGCTGCTGTGGTTGAACTCCTACTGTAAATATTGTTTTCTCACTGGACAACACTGCTAGGTTTGCAGTCACAGCTAAGATGTTACTTGGCAGTAAAATCATCATCTGAATTACAATCCAATGTCATTATATCATCTGCAACATCTGTAGTCAGGATATATTTGGCATTTCAAGGTTGGGAGGAGGGAGAAAGCATCCTCAATAACACAGCAGTGATGGGGCTTGGGAAGAGCCACAGGGGAATGAGGTTGCCTCCAAACACAATGCTGCTTTCAAATGCTTATTGTGTGGTGGGGAATGGCCTCTGGAAACGATTATTTTAGAAACAACAACACAAAACATCACTGTTTGGGGGAAACTTAGGACAGTCAACTGTAATTGCTGGGTCCATAGAGGAGCACAAATAGCAAATCATAATAATGCTTTAAGCAAGGAAGCAATGGTTTCAGGTTATGTAGAGCAAGTAGACAAGGCTTCAAAGATCCTTCTGGAGAGAATCAGGATCACCTGGGCAAGAGCATAATTTTAGAAGAGGTTGTGCCTGTATTAGGCTAAAACAAAAAGGCCTAGCTCATTCTTCTTTTGGTATTATGCCTCTGCACAGGCTGCTTGCTCCTGTCCTACATCTGAATCAGAGGATGTAAATAAGAGCCTGGTCCTGTTCCTTTGGATTTATTGCTGCAGTGGGATTTCTTCTTCCTGCAGCCAGAGATAAGATTTTATTTTTGCTTGAGGCTCTTCAATCATAAGGCTGGCTTTGTACTCATCATTCTGTGTCATTCATGCCTGTTGTTCACTCCATCCTAACAAATAACAAGGAAAAGAGAGTGACTTGTACACCCAAACCAACCCCTGTGATCATTCCTGGTTAGTGATTGCCATTAAGGTATATTGAGCTTTTCTCTTCAAGAGAAGAAAACAGTTATTATCATGCTGTTTACTTCATTTTCCTCATGTTTATTTTGAGTGGCAGCTGCAATGTATGTATTTTAAAAGGCTCACTTCACTTCTGACCAATATTAACGAAAGTAAAATAGCAGAACATGTACAAAGAATAAGGGGGAGGAATGAGCTGTCAGGGAGTGAAGATGACAGACTCTCCCCAATCCTCAGCCATGCTGCTGTCAAGCGAGAGCCTCAAAATATTGCAGATTTTTTTTCAGAAATTCATCTATAACCCTTGGGGTAGAACATCCCTGCAAGCAGCTTGAGTCACCTAATCCACATATGTTATGTGCTTAGTTTCCAGGCATACCAGAATTAAAAGCATATTTTATGCATATTTTCTACTGAGCCCATTTTTGTCTCTTTATGATGCTGCATGGAAGACTGAAACCTTCCAAAGCTCAGAGAGACAGCCAAACATACCTAGAGAGGTGCAAAGATGTTACGGTATGAAGCAGAGAAAATGAGGCTTTGCCATAATAGATAAGGGTGAAAATGAAGATGTTCCTTTCAGTTAGGTGTGTTTTTTGAATAATATTTAACGTTTTGCTGCTGGGTAAAATAGCTTAATTATTTCTAATGCTTGTTAACAGCTGCAGAAGTGAACAAATGGAGAATACTCTGCTTTCCCAAAAATGCCCAGGTAAATGGAATATAAGAATCAGTGATAGCTCCATTCTTCAGAACTATATTTTTTAGCTGAAATATTAGGCTCTGGAGGATAAAGCAGGAGCAAGCTTCTTAAATATAAAAGGATCACTAGGAAAGTTTTGCCACAAAATTTTTTTGATGAACAGCCATTAAGACTACCATCCTAGCCATGAAACTCCAAAGACCTTGCCAGTCCCAGCTAACAGCACTGGCCTTCTCCCAGCATTCAGCTGCACAATGTTCAGGCTTACCCAGCAAATAAGAGTTAGGGCAAAAATCTCAAATAATTAAACTATTAAATGGGCAGAATAGCATAGGAGGACCCTAGGAGGTAATACAGTTGATTTCTTCCCAGAGCAGAACCATCTTTATCTATGTTATTTTTAATAAGTCCTTCTCTAGACCCGGTGTAGGGAAGGCTGGGGACAGAGATGTCACAACTGGCCTGCTCTAAAGCAGATTTTCCTGTGTGATAACTCAGTCACATTGCTTCCTTTCCACTCCAAATTATTTCTCTCACTCTTCAAATAAACATATTACGTATCTAGAGAATATTATTAAGCTCCCCTCATGCTTCTCTTTTCTCCACTAAATTTTACCAAGTCAGTCCTGGAGCAAATGGTTGGTCCTTCATGTTGGTCTATGCCAGTTGTTCCTCTCTGAGGGTCTCTTGCACTGTGGTATATGACAGCTCTCCTGGAAATGAATTCAGCAAGGAGATTGCTTATCTAAGAACTGACATGCCGATCTGTTACTGTTCTGCAAAGAGGAAAGTAGCTGTTCAGTATCTGCGTCCCGCATCTCTCCTTTCCTCCTCACACCAGAGTACGTTACCATGCTCACGTCACTTTTGCTGAAGTCAGGACTGAGGCGATGGATGTGTCACAGAAGGGGGCACACGCAGAGAAGGGGGTCTGATATCTGCAGCTGGGGCTACTCCATCACACACCTCTGTCACCTGCACTGGCCATCCTCATCGGGAGGGACCCTTTCTCTGCCAGCGCTTTGATGACAGCACTGCAAGGGACAGAACTGCCCAGATAGAGAGGAGGTGTGAGCTGCTGAGCACTGGTAGGCAGCCCTCCCGCCTGTGAGCAGTCATGGCTCTTGTGGGGGTGAGATTAGGCATGAAGTTGCTCCCAGTCACTCAGCACAAGAGGGTCTTTGCAGTTCTGCCCACAGAGATGCAGCTGGGTGCAGAGACCTGCATTGTTTCCTCAAAACTGGTATAAGGCAATCTCCATGGCCATCGGCATGTAGGAAGTCATAGAAACCAGGAAATTAAGATAGGCATGGATATTATTTTATATATGAATGTGCCTACATGATATTTGCATATTTCTTTCAGTTTAGAGCTTAGTATCTTAAATGAGACCAACTGCACTACAAACTAGTGGTGTGCTTAATCAGACAGTAACTGTGCTTTTTAACCTTAAGCTCCTTTATACTTATCACATTCCCTTGTTCTGATACTGTAGTAAAGAAAAAAATAAGAAAGATGGAAGTAGATATTTGAAATACATTACCTTGAGTGTATCGTTTTCTCTGTGCAATTTTTCACAAGTATGACTGTGAAGGTACAGAGGGAAGCCAATAAGCTGAAGAGTTGCTTTAAGTAGGATTTAATGTTTATGGGATTGTCAGAAATAGGCAGTGGCTCATAATGAAAAGACTCAGATTTGGAACTACATTGTAACCAAATGAATGGCCTCAAATGAAAAACAGGGCTGTGAAGCTGTGCAGTGCTGAGGATGGCCTACATTCTATGTTCCTATAGTTCTATAATTACCATATATTTTTAAGACTAGCAGTAGTAACATATGTAATGATCTGCTACTTTTACTGAATCACACATTCAGTATAACTGAATTCAAGTTAGATTTCTGACTTCTATGTATATTATGTATTTTAGAATAATTGTATTCATGAGAGCTCAGTAATTTCATAATGAATACTTCTAGTATACTTAATATTTCCATTAACAGGAATTCATTTTTTCCAGTCTGTTCAATGTCCTCAAGTATTCAGTGTGGGTCTTTCTCGAGTTTTAATTCTATAAATGGACTACTGTCCTCTCAATATGCTCAATATTTTGAATTTTCAAATAAAGCTAGATAGGTCATATTGCACTGAGACCCTTCTTGTTAATGTAAGTTTGTATGTATTTCTGCATGAAGATTTGTTTGAGAGACTTCGTATTTGGTTTATATTCTTAGATGAGCCTTTGAAATCCATTTCCTCCATTCACATACCAAAATGCAAATGTAATATTACAGTTACATATGCATATAAAATTGAGTAATATATGTAGGAAATACTGCACACTCCAAGGTATGTTGAGCTTCAGAGTTATTTACAGCAACTTTTTTTTTTTTTCAGTTGTCACCCCCATAAATCCTGACAGCATTTGCTGATGGAAAGCAGGCAGGAAGTAGAGGCATGTTTTTCTCTTCAGGGTGCTTTGGGGTGTTGCTGACTGGCTGGGCATTGGCAACTTTTGGGTTCAGGGCTGGGCAATGCTAGCACAAGACTGCGGCAGGGAAAAGGCTCCCCTCAGCCTTGGACCTGTGACTGTGCCAAAGGGGGTCGGGACAGGGGGACCAGCGGGTGGCAAGCACGAGTGATGCATCTCCAGGGTCAACAACAGCACAGCCTCCAGTAGAGTGCATTTTTTTGCTAACTCAGTAAGTTTTCATGATCTAGAGGTTTCACTGGTTATCATGCAATTTTCATTAATAGTCCTTTTTTTCTTCCAGTCGTTTATTTGAATGGCAGAAGGGTTTTTCCCCTGTGCCAGCAGAAAGTGACTTAGAGATACAGCCACAGGACCTGCATTAAGAAAGATTTTGAGCAATCCCCTTCACAGCAATCATTTTCACTCATGAGCTCTTATTCCTAAAACTCACTTGCACTTTCACTACTACCCTTTTTCTGGTGGGTCTGAGCTCCTTGGGCTGTCTCTGCCAAGAGCAGAGCAGCAGGAAGTCCTGCACACCTCAGAGCTGAATGTCCTTGTGCCACCTGTCCTCAGTGGCTGCAGAGACAGAGCTGCTCAGCTCTGAAGTCAGTTAAGTCATCAAGGAAATCTCTTTAATTTGGGCCTATGGACTCAGCACTTGCCTTTGTTAGGCAATGGACCATATTCCAAATCGCTGGGATCTCAGCACTTAGGATGCTCTGGCTGAGGGACAGTCTATTATTTAAGGTTCCTTGCTTAATATACAGCTCTACTGCTTTAGAGAGCCAAAATTGCATTTTCTTCACAGTCTTGGGCTTTGGTCTCTTCAAGGTTTGGTCAGTGCAAGGTTTTGTTGGGGTTCTGGGAGGTTACACTTGTAACCTAAACAGGTAAACATGCATTCCTCTGCCCTTTGCACATACCTTTTTGAGTCTTTCTCCTTTCAATCTGTCTGACAGAGCAATCAAAAATTTACCATCTCATTTGATTGTATTCAGCTTGCAAAGGTGTCTGTGCATTCATAGCAGCAGTCAGTGAAGCCCAGTAATAATGGAAGACTGCTGCCTCTGGATCAGCTTCCTCCAGGTGTCTGGGATGTCAGAGGTAGGAAAAGACCTACTCGGACCCTTCTGGAGGTGGCCTGAAGAGCCTTGAGGAGGCAAGAAGTGTTTCGGAGTGGCTTTTGTTTCTGTTGTCCAGGATTTGCAGCCCCTCTGGACTCCCCCAGGGCGGAAAGTTCACTTCAGTACAGATAGTGCAGAAAAGGACGCAGAATGGATAACATCAACAGCAGTGTGGAGGAACAAGCAAGCTATGCCAGCACAAGTAATCTCACTGCAAATATATAATGTCTTTGAAGACTCCTACTCTGAGCTGCTACAGCTCATCAGGAGCTCACCTTAGGAGTGCAAAAACCATAAGGAATAACACTGTTCTGTTTCCTAAGTCCCTTGCTCAGTATATCCATGATGGCTGTGTCCTTTGGCATGTGGAGTACAGGATGTCTTCACCTCAGTGCAGAAATGGTGGGAGCTGGAGGCAGAAGCCTATGTTATCAAAGACCTGCTGAGTCTAATGAGGTGTGTAATCAAGCATCTGGAATCCCCTGTTCAGAGTGTAATTTCAAACAGATGTTAATACGCTGGAGGAAAATGTCACAGAAAACTCCTTCGTTGAAGTAGACACATGAACAATCCCTGTCTCCCCTCTCCTTGGGACCAAGTCCAGAGTTAAAAGCCCAGTTCTCCACCCTAGAGAGGAGCACAGCTTCCTGTCACAGCTCCTCCCTGCACAGCTATTCACCTTCTTCATTGTTTTTCATGAGCACCTCATCCCCCGGTAGTCTCCCTTCAGAAAGTTCAGAAAGTTCCCAGTACTTCTGCAGGCTTCTTTCCATTCCTGGTCCAGTATCCTCTTTCCAGGCATTGGCTTTGGGTATATGCTCCTGATATGAGATTTTCTGTGGAAGTAGTGAGCAGGTCTGTGCTCTTTGGGTATTTCTGCTCTTTGCTTAGTGGCTTTGAGGTGAACTGGCACTTTTGACCATGCTGGATCTAGGACCAGTGAGCCTTGCTAAGCCTAAACCTTTATTCCTCTTGTTCCTTATTTTGCAGTGTCAGACTGCAGTTTCAGCTGTGTCCAAGCGCAAAATGCTTTTTCCCAGTGGTCAGTCCTGACAGTCACAGAGGGCACTGCAAAGTAGCAGCACACTGAGCACAAAAGCAAAGTACAGCCAAGGCTGTGCACACTGTACCTTCCTGGTTTCACATGTCTCCTGCCTTCTTTCTGAGTCACAACACTCTGCTTAAATGGAAATAAAAAGTAGTAACAGAAGTCAAGCCAGCAAAGGCAAGATGGCTGTGGCACAGCACCTGTCATTGGCACTGCCTCACGGATCGACAAAAGCACCAGGCAAGCTCCAGCTGCAGGTTCTTCACCCTTATCAATGAAGTGCAAAGCAAAGAACACTTTATTTAATTTCCAGATGCAGGTTTAATTAGCATTTAACAAAATACTTCACCTAGTCCCATGGAGTACTCCAGAGGTGGAAAGTACGGAAGGGGAATAAATAAAAAACACCAAGTGATTTTTCTTAAACAGCATCACTTTTCCGATCACAATCACACCACTTCTTTATGCTGATTGTTGGCTTGGCAAAGCAAACTCATTCCTCACTCACATACTCTCCCCTCACTTTTTTCCTCTTGCTAAGCATCTGGTGCAGACAGCAAACCATAAACCATCCTGTGTCTGCTGGAATTCAGATGCCTCAGCCTAGTGACCGGTGCAGAAAATGGAATGAGCACCTTATAGCTCACAGGCATTCAGGGTCAGCAAGCTGCTGACTCGCTGTCTTTGGAAAGCAAAACACCATGGTTGCTTGGTGGGGAAGAGCAGAAGTAATTGCAGGAAGTCAACTGGTTCATGCAAAATGAAGCTAATCATTAATGGTGGGGTACACAGCCATTCTTCTGCAATCCTGAACAATTACTTCTAAGTCATGTTTCAAGGCTAACATGTAATGAGAGCTTGGCTGAGTAGCTGGAGCAGAAAGCATCTCACTGGGTGGAATGATTTCCGTTTCCTTCCTTGTCCCTGCCCTTTCAGCTGTAACAAGTCTCCCCTTCTCAGGCTGCCAGGATAGTGCCATTGCTTACTGATAAACATGTTGCTATTGAAAGCAGAAAGAAATTCAAAGGATCAAATCTGACTGAGGTCTGTGCTCACTTGATATTACTGCAGTTCAAATCCTTTGTGCCCATGTTTGTCCTGGAGAGAGAGAAACCCAGAGGCTGGACTCTAAACCACAACCACCCAGATCACAGCTGCAGTCAATCTGTGACTATTCACTTTAGGAGTGACAAATATGAAGAAAAAGTGTATATGTGAAAGATGTTGCAAGCACAGTTCAGCGCACATTGCTGCTGGATGGAAAAGAGACATGTTTCTTTCTAGCTAGTACCCATTTAAATAGCCAGCAATAGCATTCATAAGAGCTTGGCAAAAGAAGAGAGCAAAGAACAAAACACCCCTGGGTGTAGCAGGCTCTCAGTGAGGCAGCAGTGAAAGACAGAGAGAAACATAAACAGAAAGAGGGATAATATTTGGACACTCACACAAAGATGAAGACTTTGTTTCTGGCCTGTCCCAACAACCTACATGTTACTGTAAGTGGCTCAGCTCTACATACGTGTTTGTGCTTCTGAATTAAGTTTCAGTCACCTTCAGTTTGGGTTTTAAGGGTTTTTTTTCTCTTCTTTCATGAAAAAAAATCCTAAAACTAAATCTTCACTTGACACTTATAACTGAAATTTTCAAGTTGCATTAGCAAGCACCTGGCACTAACACAATGAATATGATGAAAGACACTGATATTTAAGTCACAAACAGGTAGGACACGACAGTGCCTTTCTTCTGGGTGCCTTGGTTATAAAACCATGCAAATACTTCCTGGAGAATAAATTACCCAGTCAATTTCCTCTGTTTTCCTGTTTGTAAATTGCTCCTGAGTAGCTCCTGTTTCTCTTGAATGTGCTTTTAGTAAATACATCAGGCTATGGACAAGCAGCTTATTGTGACTGCTTGGTGTTTAAGACTCAAGCTGGTTTCATTCATTTTAATTTTATACAACAGTTATTTCTATTTTCTGGATGGATGAGAGTCCCACAGAGCCTGGTTTCTGGTGAGAACACTCATTCTTAAAAGTCAACACTGCATTTGTGTGCGACTATTTAATAATTTTCAATTAAGATTATTTCTTCTATAAAATAATTTTGCCTTAAGGAGCTCAGTGACCCCAGTTTAAAGGTTGCACAAGCTTCAGTAAACAGAAGATGCAACTCCCTTGGGGATTCAGGAATGGCCATTTGTCACCAAATCCGTACATTGATCTTCATGGCCTCTTTGGAGCCACTTCAGTCCTCAATGTAGATCCCAGGAGCCTCAGTCCAAAAAATGAATGACACCGGGCTGAAACAAACTGAGGGCTGGGACATAGGTCACACCTCTCTGTGTGTGGAAAGAGAGCAGGGAAGGTATGATTCCCATGGAGATGGCTAAACCAGACCTTTTGCATTCGCAGACTGTCACAGTCCACTGAGAACTTTTGCTGGGCTATTCAGAAAGGATCTCACAAATCAGCCACTGCTTTCAGTAATACCTGACCTTACAGGCTCACAGTAGAGCCTCTCCTGCATTTCTGTCCCAGGTGTTTACAGCATAGATGAGTAGAGGTCTATTCTCACTTCTCTCCTGCAGAGTTATTTCCTCTTTTTTGCCTTTCTAAGTAGACAAAGCAACAGCTTCAGCTGCTCCCAGGTGCCTGTGGACACTCTACTCTCACAAAAGATACTCAAAGGGGCTCCATCAGGTAGACCTGTGGCTGAATAGGAAGAGCACAAATGATCCCTTTAAAATGTATCATGTGTGGGGTAGGTGCCCTTTTGCCGTACAGCTCATCCTCCACCACAAACATCAGACATGAATTACAGTACAAGAAGAGCCTGCTAATTAGTAGACACCACAGGTGCAAGTGCTCCTGTGGTTGCCCTTGCTGGCCTGGTCCATTTACACACACAGCACGTTTAACATCACAGACCTGAGTGGCCCCAGCAAGCAGTGCCAGGTCCTTATCCACTGGTGTACATTATCCAGTGATGTGCCTGCTCCTTTATCCTACAAGGTCACTTATAACAGCACTGCAATATGGAATTTGGGACTTTAAACCAACCACATGGGGTAGGGCAAGATTTTCTCTTTTGCTTATACAAGAGGATGTGTAACCGCAGCAGTTGGATATAAACTGATCTGCAGCTTCAAATTTTCACCAGAGGTACCCAGAGTTTCTGGTGTTATTTTACATCTGAAATGTTGGAACTTCTGCTATTTTCTGTGGCTGTTGGAAAAGTAAATCTTTATAGTCTTGAAAAATTTACTAGCTCCAACTCTTTCTAATCTAGTCATCTCCCAAAGTTGTTACATGCAGTAATCAACGTTCAAGAATACTTTAACAAGAATATAAGACTATTCCTTTGAATAAAATCTGAGGAATTACTTTATTGGTATTCATTGAGCCACTCAGTTGCATTCCACAAACACTTGTGTTTACCAGAATGCTTGTAAAAAGAAAAAAAATGTTGTAAACATTCAAGCGAATGTGGATTTTTACAAAAAATTTACCCTCAGAATATTAAAGTAGCTGCATTAAAATGTCTCTCTTGATTTGGGAGGGATCTGCTGAGAGAATAAAAATACTGTATAACACTAATTATCAGTAGTAAAAAAATCTAAATAACTCCACTGGCTTTAGTGCACTTATTCTGGATTTATAGACATACGCTAAAACCAGATCCAAGCTTTGATTTTTACAAGTCTTTGGGTTTTTTATCTAAAAGGACTTTCAGAGAAAATTCTTTGAATCAAGTTCTGTCGTGTTTGTTTGTTCTGTGCTTTATAAAACTGTTAAGAATGATTTAATCTGTGCATGATCGTGGGTCTGAAGATAAGGTAATAATAAGACTTACTAAAATAATATCAGAGGAAATCATATTACACTGTGAGGTCAGAAAAATGCTGCTTTGTCTCAGAAAATGTCTCATTTTCAAGGAAGTTTGCCAGAATAGCAAGTACAGACTGATGTGGTGTGTGAACTTGCATTATCTGCAGCCTCAGCACTTCTTCTGTAGGTCCTTGGGGCACCCTACAACTGCTGGCCACTGAGTCACCCTGCTTTCACCTTACTGGGATCCTTTCCAAACTGGGTCAACTGTCTGGAAACATTACATCATCCAGGAGCTGTAGCTGCAGGACATCACCGCATCACTGTCTTCCTCAAAAACTGGAGACATATTTTCTAGCCTTGAAGATATGAAACCAAGATGCCAAAATCTCTGCAAACCATAGCTCTTCCAGTGGAAACAAACCTAACCAAGACAGCAGGGAGCCGAAACTATTGTGCTCTTGGTGTGGTATCTACTCACCCTTGAGGCAAGGGATCAACAGTCCAAAAAGCTCTGGGAAAATAAACTCAAACCGTCAGTGACTGACTTGAGTTAGATTAGGCTCCCTCAACTGATCCAAATTTCTGGAGAACAACAGGAAAGACCTTGGAAATGGGGATGTAGACCAGGAATCCCTAAGAGAAAATCATCTTCATTTCCTTTATGAATTATGGGCCAAATGTTTCCAGCACAGTGACTATTTAATGCACCTGTTCTACAGGAAATTCAAAAATTTCTTAGGATGTATTTTCCTGCTTTGAAATAAAGTTTTTCATTCTGTCAGAGTTTCTTATTAAATGTGGGTATCTCAGTTTGAATCAAAATATTAATTTAACAAACATATCTAAGAGACAATACCAGCCCTCTCTTCCTTACCCCAAATTTGCTTATTCTTGTCTATCACCACAGATAAAATGGTTCATGTTATACCTGTGCTCAACCACTAATTTTGCTGTGCCTCTTCACGATGATGGTGTACCACAATTCAGAGAAGGGATTATGTGGCAGATTCAGAGATTTTGGAAAGAGACAACTTCAAATGATTTTACAGCATCTTGAGGAAAGTAGCATATGAGCCTGACTGCAAGAAGTAGGTTTTCAGGTGACAGACTACAGATTACTGCTTCCTCCATGAGAACTGAGAGCACTTAGCCATGAAGTGTACAGAATTTGCATAAGTGTTACATTTTCTTAATTTTATAGCCCGAGATGTCTGTCTACTGGCTGAGATGTAACACTTGACCCAGGCTCCTTTTCGGAGTAGCAAAGAAGAACTGTGGAAGGAAATCTGGAGGAATTTTCTTGTTCAAGCACTTGTAGGAATTGCTCAAATCAGTCATCTTTTGAGGGCTGCAGCATGTGCCTAGGTTGTTGCTGGGCAATGTACTGTCTGATCCATGAAGATGCCAAAACCAGAGTTCACTTCCTACATTTCAAGTATGTTGATCATCAAGGGACATGTTGAAGGAATGGATTCTCTGATCCTGAGGACCAGGATCTGGATTAATTCACCGCACTAACTTTCCCATCTGGCCACTAGAAAAATGGCCCAGATTAAATTAGAACTAAATTGACTCCCTGTCTTTCCTGCACCAGTCACTGACCTTGCTTTTGAAAAGACACTAACTATAGGAAGTCAGTCGCCACAGCAAGAGACAGCTACAAAACAGAACTCTGCAAGAATTCTTTTCCTCAAGTTACAGAATTTCAATCCCTGTATCAAAGTACTTGTAATACTCGTTTCAAAGTCATGGAAATAATAACTAATACTGAGTAAAAATAATGAGATATATTTAATCAAAAGTTAGAAAATGTGGCAAACAGCCACTGGCAATGATATTTCTGTTTACCTGACTGTGCCAGAGGAGGAAGTTTGCAAAGCACAGCTTCTACTCCAGAGACTTCACATTCCCAAGTGAAAATGGTAGCAAAAGCAAAATGGGTCAATGAATAGTACATATTAAATCTTTAAATCAGACCTGTGTCATATGACTGCATGTATGCATTCTTTAGTGGTCGGGACATACAATCAGTCAGGAGGTTAAAAAAAGAACCCTGCTCTTTAACTCAGGCCATTAACAGTTGGTTGATGAACTGAATCATGAGGATTGGTTGCGCTTTGGTGAGTTGAAAACAAAAATCTTGTGTAAATATTCAATCAGAGAAGAAGAAATTTCACCGTGGCTGCATTTCTGCCATTTTCACCTCCTCACATACGTGCTATAACCATTGCATTTTTAGGGTCACCTAAAATGAAAATGAATATTAAACTTAAAAATAAATATCAACCCACAACTAGTCATTTTTGTAAAAGTATTGTTCTATCTGACAAAAGCTTTGGTGAAAACTAGTCAAATTAGATGGGATGTCACAATATGGAAACTTTAGTAAATTTTGAGTATGGCAAGTTACAGAGAGTTTTTCTGTCTGGAAACAGTGCTCAGCAAACCAATCCTGTCTGTATTTATCACCACTGTGTCCATGCATATGGACAAATCACGCTGGGAAGTCTGAGCAAGGCACCCAATGAAGCAGCAAAAGATGTTACTGATGAGAGACTAGAAATGATCTTCTGTTTTGCTGGTAGTCAGCTATTTCTGATAGAAATCCTACAGGACCAAAACTTTTTAAAAGATTTGGCCACAGAGAATGGAAGATGCTTTTCAGCACCCCTGGGAAGAAGTCTGAATGGAAGAAAGCAAAAAGATGGGTATGAGACTGTTCTTACAAATTGAAACCATTGACCCAAGCACCTTGATACTTTTTCCACACTGGCTAAATAATGTGTAAGAGTTACGAACAGCACTGGGAAGAGGAAAACATCCCATCCTGCCACCAGTCAGCTGCACACTGTATATGCTAAGAGACATGGCTTAGATGAAGAGCTGTTAGTCTGCTCTCATTCCTTCTACACCCTAAATGCTTTGATTTCCTAATTGGGTTAGGCAGGACACGGTTGTCAGCTAAGATGTGGGGCTTTGTCTTTGAATTTCCCATCTACTCATTTTTAAAAGCATCTTGAACTACTCTTACTTTCAATGGGAAAAATAAGTTCCTTGCAAATTCAAGGAAGCAAGACTGAACGACAAAACAAACAGAGAAACAAACAAACACCTTAATTCATATATTTCTACTAGTTATTTGAATTACTGTAATATTAAAGGAGAGGAAAAAAAGAGAAGAAATGGCTGGCTTAATTTAGGCTCCTCACTTACATCATAGCAAGGTTAATCAAAAGATCTCAGTAGGGACTCCTTCTATAAGCTGCTCCTGTTACCATTTTACGGTTACTCTGCAGGAGTTTTTCATACTTGCTGTGTTTTTCATCCTTACTCAGAGGCAGCATTTTTTTTCTGTCTCTATGTACAGTACCACTTAATAGATTGAGGATGTAAGGAATTTCCTGGCATCTAAACTGAATAATGTAATGGAGGGAGTAGATTATTACTTTTAATACATTTCCACTAAATACATCTCAATTCCTAGAGAATTTTGATTTTGCTCACAATTTCCTCTCTACTAATTCTTGATTAGATTATGTCCTTTCCCCTTTCATTATTTTCTTCTATTTCTTTCACTTTTCTTTTGACCCCTCATTCGCTCTTGATTTCTTTGTCTTTCAATTGTATGCCAGGATTTTTTCCTGTCTCTACTTGCTTTCATTCCACTCTCCTTTATTAGCTTTTG
>NW_020955450.1:1134092-1148712 GCF_003031625.1 Empidonax traillii
AAAAAAAAAAAAAAAAAAAAAAAAAAGCTGAAACACTGGAAGAGACAGAATTATTTGAAGACTGGAAACTTTGGAGTCAAGGTGATAGGCTCTACTTTGGCTATATTGCAGGCTTGATGTGTGACCTTGAGTAAATTAACCAACCTTCATGTGCCAAGATGAGCAATTTACCTACCCGTTAAAATTACCATAACAATATTTCTGTCTTAGGAGTGCTGCAAAGCTTAATTAAGCTTGGTAAGCACATGAACATTCTTCATTTAGTAAAATTACCATCATTATGTATTAACCCACCATGACATTTTTCAGGCAGTAGGTGTCTTAACTACTCTGTTCTAAACTTACACATGACAGTATCCTTCAGCTACATTTAGCCAATAATTAAATGGTTTGGGAAAATATGTTAATTACAGCTGGAATTACAGCAATTGGTTGAAATCTCTAAAAGACCTCTGAGTATCACAAAAGCCCTGAACAGACATACAGCTGCTGAACTCACCCATCTCTTCTCTGTAACACAAGCCCAAACTTCTGAGCTAACTGCATGCATCTGCCTTTGGGTGCTTCAACCCTCCTTTCCTTAGCGTAGGACATTGCTCTCCAGGTGGTTCAGGTATTACTGGATTGCTGCTACCAATAAATTCAGTGACTCCAGGTGGAAGAGGCTGCTCCAAGACAAACTTCTCTCATGAAGCAGACCTGTGCCCTCTTTTTCATAGTGGAGTTTCATCCCAGGAGCAAGACAGCAGCCAGCAGCCTGCCATGCTTGCCATAGAAGGTATGACAGCAGATCACAGGATTGGGTCACCTGGTCTGTGGGTCTCAGGGCTTCGTGTCACCCAGGCAGCAGGGCTGCAGGGCTGTGTCACCTGGGCAGTGGGACCACGGGGCTGTGTCACCCAGGCTGTCCTTGGTGGCCAGGAACCCCCTGGCTCTGTCTGTGTGGCTGTTTTGTCAGTAATGTTATAATATATAATATAATAAACAAAATTATAATAAACTCTAGCTTCATAGGAGAGTCAGGGTAGTGGCAGTGCTTTAAAATTAGGATTGATTTCCACACCTCATCTTGTATAAGCACCTGCTCAGGGTAATTCAATTACATTCATCAGAGAGAGGACTGGATTTTAACACAGTTTTGCACAAGGATTTTGCGCAAATGCAATCCAGTAAATTCTTTTTAGCAGAAGTGGATACGCCTCTTTTGATTTATTTCTGTTACAAATGCAGGCTGATATTTTGTTCATAACTCTTAACCACTCCCCTCAAGATATTTCCAAGTCACTTCTTTCTGCAAAGATCTGGATAAGATCTCATTTCGGAGACTCTCAGCTGACATGGCTTTCATACAAATTTCTCCTCTCTGAAAAGGGAAGCTAAAACCTACTTCTCCTATGCACCTCAAAGGGAAATTCAGTACCTTTTTGTCTGACTGTTTATCACTTCTTGCAAATACTCAAATCCATTTCCTTCGGAAAAGGTTTGTCTTTGTATGACAGGCATACAAATAGGTTTTATTATAGTGCTCTATTCACTGGTGCAGCTTAGCCTGGAGATAAAAAGGAATTCATTTTCTAGATTTTCCCCAAATGTCAGCTCTACATTATCAGAGTTCTTAACTCAAAAATAATGGGCAAATGAAAAAAAAAAGAACTGATATATTGTATCTGACTTCGAGTTAGTGACCAAGAGCCAGAATATACCCCCTCAGCAAACTGAATCAAAGTAGGATCAGGATTGCAAGATTGGACAGAAAAGCATCGAATCATCTGAATTTCAATAATGGTAACTTAGACCGTGCAGTCTTTTAAATATTAATGGCGAACTCTGCTCACTGACTTAACCATACTGCTGTGTATGCCCTAAAGGTCAGAAAAATTGGATTTTCTTTTCCCTCCTATTTTTTTCCCTTGGCAGTCTTTGACATATATATCTAGGCTTCTTTCTAAAAACAAAACCAAAACCAGAAAATTACCATGTTATCACAGTAGGACACTTCTAGCCCTATGAGCAGCTTGTCATGACAGTAAAGAATCAGTAGATAATAGTCTCCTGATTAGTCTCCTGGCTGTTTTTTCTGCTGAGACCTGAAGGAAACCAGTGCAGAAAGGCGTGCTTGCTGTAACTGCTCTTGCCACTTTGGCCATTACCTGTCAACATATGATTTGCTTTTGTAGGACTATTTTTCAGCCCTGTAAAATTAGGGTGAGATTTCAGCTGATGTCTGCTTTTATGGAGGTTACCCATGACATCCCTTCCTGTCAACCAATGGGTATTCCTGTTATGGGAAACTTATTCCAACTTTCCAAATTTCTCTTTGCAGCAGTTTGCCAACAACTCAAGATACTTCTGCATATTGTGCTGACTGGGAGGTATTCCAACAGTATGATTTGTAGTACCAGATTGATTTAGATGTGTCAGCAACTACAGAGGTTGTGCTGATTATCAGAGAGAGATAGAAGAAGGGTGGAAAGCTTCACATAGTCTATCAAAGTCAAGGTAAATATGTTTAGAAACAGAGTAGCAAAAGAAAAAAAAAACGACCTGAGGATTCATACTACCTGCCGGCTCCCAATGAAGTCTGTCTGTTTTCATGTTTAGTGATCTAGAAGCAGTTTTATCAAGTATTCTATGTTTTCTGAGAAAAAATATTCAGAAATATGTATTAAAAATGCATTTTGTACAGTTATTTCTGTTGCTTTTGTTACTGTCCTTCTAGAGTCGCTTTGATTTTGTTGTGAGGAAGAAATGGAATCTTACATGTTCTTTAAGTTATCTGTGTTCTTTAGCTTCTTTTTCCTCTAAGGATCAAACAGGAATTGGGAAGCACTGATCTTAAGGTCTCCCAGGTTTAGGTAAAGGCTGGCCCACATGGGCGCTGTCCTGATTTGCAAGATCCTGATGACATGGTGGCCCTGGAAAGAGGACAGGAGGTGCCTCCACTCAGAGACACAAATCACTAAATGGACTGAAGGAACTCCAGAACATCTTTCAGGCCTGCTCCCAAGAAACCTGAAATCCAGGCAACCTGGAACTTTGGGTCATACTGATGATCGTTATTTTCCTTAACTATATTGAATCTGGTGAATAAGACAGTGCTGCTGATGATTTATAAAGGCTAAGACTGGCATTGCCTGCTGAATGTCTTTCTTCTATAAACATCACCATTTGGGTCTGAAAAATGGAAATGCTTCAGACACATGGCAATATTCTGGTAGAGGACTTCTATGTAGACCTTTAAGCATAGCTATGTGTGTATATACCCACAGAGGTAAGGGAGGCAGAGAAAGAGGCTTTTAAATACATTCTCTATCATTCTCACTCTTTATAAAGTCTAATTTGTAAAGGATCATTGTACTCGAAGTCATTGCTATAACAAAGTTATGAAATTTTGATCTAGAAGAAGTGATCCATGAATAGCTTCAAGACTAATTTGTGGCACTTAAATTTTTACTGACCATTAAAAAACAGGTTAAACTTTTTTTCCTCCGGAAAGTTCTACCTTTTTCATCATCTCTACCTCTAAGACAATTAGAAGTCTCCACTATTTACTCTTAAGGCTGTGCTTGTGATCAAAACATAAACATATGGACTTAGACTCTGTTGTAAATATAAAACTCCAGAAGTTAGACAGAAGTTACGCATGATTTTGGAGGCTCAATGCCTCTTAGGTATTTTATTCTCCCCTGATCTGTGCAGGAAACCCAAGTGGTAAACTGAATTTGTCATTTCAGTGGATGACAGTATCTAAAAGTGTCTAACTCCCTGTTGTGAATCCATGCAGCTAAGGACAGAAAATTTTGAAAAAGCCATTCACTGCATACGATAAAATCTATTTGCCTCATAATTGTAGTGCTGGTTCTATAAAGAGACCCCCAGCAGTTGCTAATTGCATCTAAAAACCTCATTACATTACACCAATTGGATTTTTAATTAGAAATGCAGATGGTAACTCATTTATTACCGTTGTAAGATCCAACTGGGAAAGAAATTTCAATTCGTTTTGGATGCATTCACCTTTTGGATACTAGAGAAGAATGAGGAATGAGAATGTTAAAACTGACTTTCAATAAAGATGTATTATTGCATCAAGGCTGAAGGGCACAAGAAGTAAAAAGAAGGAGAAGCATCTGTGAAGCCAGTTTCAGAAAACTAAAGAGCCCTTCAAAGAGCTCTGCTCGGATAGTCATCTGGGAACTTGAGAAGTGAAAAGCTAGACAAAATCATTTTGTGGAGTTATTAATATACCTTTCTCCATTCTTTTGAATGGAGAGAATGAAGGTGAGCACCTCCACCTACTACTGAAATTCACTTTTGCCTATAAATCCTTTTCTCATTGTACAGAAAAGAAGACCTTAATGTCCTGGTTTAACCGACAGCACTATACAGCCTGTTAAGTCTGTGTTATGTGATGTGCTCAGTGCCAACTCAGATCCCACTCCTGATCACTCCTGGCAGGACCCAGCAGTCTCTTGACTATACAACAAAAGAGGTTACAGTGTTGCACCTTCAGGGACTGCCGATGACAAACCGTTCATTCTGTCTGTTTGCCTTGTCCTTTCAGACTGTAAATTCTTCGTGGAAGTGGTTTGCACTTCCTGTATGTTTTCTCAGCCTGGAACAAAGTAGACCTTGACTCAGAACAAGCAGAGAGGAAGCTCAGCCACTGCAACACCACCCTTCCCTCTGAAGGTGTAAAGGGTGGGTAGGAGCTTACATGCTGTGCTTCTGACCCTTTTTTTGTTCAGCTGAGCCTTCTCATTTCATTCTTTTTGTTTAGAATCATTTTGCCCTGTTTTTTTTTACTTGTATGCCATCAGAAGAAAGTGTTGGTCTTTCACTGTAATGGAATCACTTGAAAATAAAATGTCATTAGCTGGTGTCAGCCTGAAGAGACAAGTGCTATCAACATGTCGGTTAGTTTGCACAGCAGCTGAACTCTTTCTTCTACATACATTTTTTGTGTGTGAATCTCTGTCAAGTGAATCTAATAAGATGTCTTCTTGCCTGCAAATTCTGTAAGCACAGAGCTACTGTCTCAGATCAGAAAGGAGTAACACAACAGCAGGAACATGGGCATTGTAGTGATGCTAAATTTTGACAGCTGTATTCACCATGCTATTTGTCAGTCCTACTTGAGGGGTGACCCAGATCAAGGGGACTCTCTCCTCCATCCTCAGAGCTCAGAGGTTATCAAGGTAGTATCAAAGAGGAGAGATTGCCATCCAGACCAGCTTCCCAGAGGGAACAATGGGAGGTGAATAAAAAGCAGGAAGAAAGGAAGTAGTAGAAAATGGAAGATTGCTCTTTTTTCTAATGCAATTTTTACATGATTTAGTGCACAGGGAGGACAGAGTACAGTGGACTGATCAGGGCTGTGCAGAAAAACAGGCTCTTCTCTGTAGGATCCCCACTCCTCTTCACAGAAGTCACCAGGCAGTGAATGGCTCAGGGGAGCTCCAGGAGAAGCGATTGCTGTAAGGTGTATAAAGCTGAATGCTGTCTTGGAGAACTGGGTTCTGTGCTCGCCCCTGGTGCAGCATTCGACATACGGGCTTATAGATTGCGTGATCCTCATTTTTGGACACCCGGTATGAAACTCCAGGAGGTGTAATGAGAAAACTGGAGAAAAATTATTTTCTTTCAAAGGAAGAGGCTTTAGAATCCTAATGAAGGTTAAACTGCAGTTTTCTAAAACTTCTCATGGTATGGCAGTTGATAAACAAGCATGGTTATAAGCCTCTGTTGTGGAAACTGTGCACCTTGTACCTAGAGGCTGCATTAAGAAGTTAAGAAAAAAACTGTGGCATGTGGATCATTGAGCATTTTTACAGATTTGTCATGCCCCTTGTCTTGATTTCCCAAAAAGTCCTCAGTATGAAACATACTGTTCCTCTAGGTGCTTGCCCAGGTAAACATTTAATTGTCACAAATATCATCCTGCATCAATGAAGTCAATCTGTCAGCTAATATCTCTCTTCTTCTCTGAACAGCTGTAACAGTAAAAGCAAGAAAATATTAAGCATAGAAATTGCTGTTGAGTATATACATATAAGTTGTTAGCATGTTGCTTTGGGATTATCAGGATAATTTTGGAAGTGTAGCAAATTGTAGTACAGTTTAAAAATTCACTGATGCACACTCTTTTGAGTTACTGGCAATAACTGAGGAAAGCAGCTTAGCCCAGTTGGTGCTGTACCATCTCAACTACAAAACCCAGAACAAACATGAATGGATATCCTTTTGGGGTACCTACTTCCACATGTAGAAAGCATATAACTGCAGGCAGGCAATTATATATGGTCTTTTTTTCTACAAGTTTCAGCATCAGAACAGGATTATTTTTAACTTTGAAGGAAAAGATCACCATGGAAACATAATGAAGTATGAGAATGATCTGACTGATTGACAATGTTATAGCAAAAGGAGATTGACATGAAAGGCACATAAAATTCATGCCGTTCTAAAGCACAGTTTCTCTAGGAGCTAGATCACCTGGTCTCATTTTCCAGACACTAATATTGCATGAGATTATCTTGTCCTTATTCAAGAGGAACACATTGCAGAGGTCACATTTTCTCTCTGACATACTGTCAGTCACAGGGATGGTAACAACACTGAGGACTTTTCTCTTTAGATAACAAAAGGATAAGACCCAAAAGAAAAGATTTACATTGCTGTTAAGTGCCACCATGCTACAAATCTGTAGATTAGATTGGTCTTACAGAATCATAGGACCATCATGTTTGGAAAAGAGCTCCAAGATTATCGAGTCCAAGCTTTGACCTAACACCACCATGTCAACTGAACCATAGCACTGAGTGACATATCTGGTAATTTCTTGGACATTTCCAAGAATGATGACTCCATTACCTCCCTGGGCAGCCTGTTCCGATGCTTAACCACCCTTTCACTGACGAAGTTCTTGATGTCCAATCTGAACCTCCCCAGCACAGCTTGAGGCTCTTGCCTTGTCACTCATTGCCTAGAAGAGACTGTCCCTCACCTCATCACAACCTCCTTTCAGGGAGCTGCAGAGATTCCCTGAGCCTCCTTTTCTCCAGGCTAAACAACCCCATCTCCCTCAGCCATTCCTCACAGGACTTGTGACCCACCCCCTTCACCAGCTCCGTTGCCCTCCCCTGGACATGCTCCAGCACCTCAATATCTTGCTTGCAGTGAGAGGCCCAGAACTGGACACAGGATTTGAGGTGAAGCCTCACCAGTGCCAAGTACAGGGGGATGATCAGTGGCCTGGTCCTGCTGGTCACACCATTCCTAATACAGGCCAGGACACTGTTGGCCTTATTAGCCAGCTGGGCACACTGCTGGATGTCTTCTCAGTACTAAAGTTAGATGAAGCTTTGCCTGCATTCCTCTGTGGAAAAACAAGAGGTAATTGTAATCTTCAAATGCTTTGCAAATGCATTAGGTTTTGTCAAATTTTTCAGTGCATGGGAAGGCCAAGAATGAAAAAAGTCCTGGCAGAATAGTTATTTCAGCTACTTATTTGGAAATTAACTTAAGTTTTGGAGTGCCAAGCCATTTTACTTTTGCTTACAACATACTCCCAGCATTTAAAGAAAATATTCTAATTCATAGTGAATAAAATACTTCATTCCGTATAAAAGTGCATTTTTTATTTCTTTGGTCACATTAAGAAACCCAAAACCTTTGAGTATTTTAAATTTAGACTGATCTGACTGCCTTGAACTAGAAATGCAAAGGAAACAAGTAACTGTTTTCATCTCTTGAATTCATCCTTTCAAGTGCAAACCTTCATTTTCTGCCCTTGCCATAAGGTAAATTTATACATCTTAAGAAAGAAAATTCTTCTAGTCTCACATGAGAGTTGTAAGCTCAGAAGATATCTTCATTTCTAGGAACAACTGAACAGGGGACTAACGCTATTAACCTAGCCTGTGATCCGAAATCTTGCAAAGAGGGTTGGATTTGTCTGTTTGCTCTGAGCTGCAGGCTCAGCCTCAGCTCACTTTGTCCCATGGCTCCCTCTAGCTCATGCCCTTCTATTCAACCACCAACTCCCTCAGTCACAGGCACTTAAAATAAAGTCTTGAGCATATTCTTCATTCCACAGTGTTTCCTTTTCTATTTATTTATTTATTGACCTATTTTTACTCAATCTACTCATTTTCCAGCTCCAAATCCCAAAACACTTGATACATGCTAAGTCTTTAAATTGGCCGAGAGCTACAGCTGGCATAGGCAGAAACAGAGTTCAGAAACCCAATTTTCAGCCCTTACTTGATTACTTTAGGCCAAAGTGTCTGATGTAAAGTGGTCACAGGACAACAAAATAATCACTTTTAAGACAATTCAAGTATGACAGTGATGCAGATGTTAAAGTACGCCCTGAACACAAGAGTTCTTCATGACTGTTTCTGTTTTTCTCTTTAACATCAAGCAAGAAATAAAATCCCATTACCTCACTGAAAAGCCCATAGGGACCCAAGCCTGATGTTATATCAACTGTGAATATTTGGTGGCTTATTGCTGTGGTATGAAGACCTATGGGATAGTGCACATTCTTCCTGTAACAACGCCTTCATCTCATTCTTGGTGCTAAGTCCATCGTTGTGAGACTAACAGCCTTGTAAGGGTAAAGCTCGTGGCTGTTCTGTGTCTGATCCATGTCTGTCCTGTCAGGAAAGTCGGTCAGAGTGCACCCTATGGACTTTGCAACGCGACCTCCTGGGAGCACGAGTGGCTTTCCTGTTCTCTTTGTGATTGCTGTACAAAAGAAGGCCTGCAGTGGGAATCCTGGGGTAAATCTTTGCCATGATTCAATGGGAGCACAGCAGAAGTAGCTGCAAAGCTTCTCCAAGGCACTTGCAGGACAATGGGGAAAGGAGAGAAGAAATATAAATAGGGGAAATAGAAGATCAAGACTGTATAGTTAAAAAGTATCCTGTGGAAAATATTTATTTACAGAAGCATGTGGAGAAGATTGCTCATAACCAGTGATGACTAGTCTGATCATCAGCAAACACTGCAAGCTGCCAGCAGGCACTGCAGCAAAACATGCTTTGGATGGGAAAGCCTCCTAGAGATGTTGCAATCCTTAGGTCTCATCTCTGCTCTTCCCCAGGCTTTCTACAAACAAGTTTTTAAGGAATGTATTTTAAAACACATTTAGGTACCTATCATCCAAGAATTTCATGTTTAAATACACTTAAAGATCTGAGATTTAAAAGCAGACACTTAAAGCTTTTCTGGCACCTATAGATTTCCAACAACACCAAGTTACTCAGTTGCTATTGAAATCAATGTGAGTTCTTGGCTTTTATCCTTAAAATGAGCAAAATAATAGTTTAATGAACACAGTTGCTAGGGCAGCTAGAGATACCGAGTTCTCCCTTTTTGTGTAGAAGTGGGCACACTCGATTACGTGTCTGTCCTATTAATGATCTCTGCACTGTTAATAGCTGGCAGCTTTTCCTTTGCCCTCAGGGCCTGATGACCTTATTGCCGGGGCAGATGGTGCCAGGCACCCTCTCCCCTCCCTCCATCAGCTCAAGGAATCCAAACATACCGCAGAGCAGCAACCAGCCAGTAGTGAGTACCTGGGGTTGTGTCAGAATGAGTGATGTCCCAGCTTATTCATGTTTTTAATTTATATTGGGAACTACTGTCATTATAACAACATTCATGGGCTTGAGACTGCATTCACTTTTTTTTTTTTTTCCAGTGCCTGGTGTCACTTATATTGATACACAAATTAAATGGTTATTGAAAAGTCTCTGGGAGACATTTGGTGAATTGATTAAAGAGGGATTGTGTCTTTTGGGTATGAAATTTCTTTGCATTTTCAGTGGTAAAATGTCATGGAGAGATTTCTTGTTACAGCTGTGCTGTGGCTCCATAGTCTGGCATCTTCTCATATTCTGAACAGTGATGCTACAGCTTGGTGAATAAAGATCTCACATTAGGTGTTTCCAACTGACATTTATGAACAACAGTGCTTTACAGACTTGTGGAAGAAGATGAAAATTTTTTGTATGAAGTTTGGATGGAACTTGACAATTTATATAGATAAACCTGGATCTTTAAGGAGCTTGTCTGCAGCCAGAATGAAAGAAAAGTGCATTAGAGCTGCTCACGCTCATTGATCACCCAAATCACAGTTCTTCCTTGGGGAATATTTTCAGCCTGTAAACAGAATATCTACTGTAAATACTACAGTGATATTAGCTCAGTACTGCACCAATTCATTCAGTAGGGTACTACAGAAATTAAATGGCTATTATGCTGTGAATTAATTATGTATCCAAAACTGGATTATTTTTATTATTGGGATGGGTAAGAATAATTACACAGCTACTGTCTTTATGTTTAAGTGTAAAATGCTATGTACTTGTTTTATTTCAAAAATCCTGAAATTTTTAATGGAAATATCTGGTAACATCTCTAATGTTAAAGGAGAAATGGTTTTAAACTGAAAGAGAGTAGATTTAGATTAGACACAAGGAAGAAAATTTTAACAATTAACATGGTGGGACACTGGGACAGGTTGCTCAGAGAAGTGTTCAAGGCCAGGTTGGATGGGGCTTTAAGCAACCTGGTCTAGTGAAAAGTGTCCCTGCCCATGGCAGAGGGGTTGAAACTAGATGATCTCTAAAGGTTCCTTCTAACCCAAACCATTCTATCATTCTGTGACTGTAATGGATGGCATTTCATGTATAATTGAGACACGAGGAAAAGTCAAAGAGCACCGACATCAGAGTTAACTGAGAAAGCGGGAGTGGAGCATGTGGAAGCCAGGAGTTTCACTGGGCAATATTCTTAGCAGAATATATGTGACATAAGGTAATGCAAAAAAGGTTTGAATGTTTTCTCTCAACACGGATTTCAGAGTACTTAATTAAGTGATAATGAATAAAATATGTGTAACTATCTAGATTATCATTTCACAAATCAAAATCAATAGAGGGAATGTGTGCTGATTGTTTCAGTTTCACACCACATTAAGGTACCTGGCTATACATAGCAGAAGGATGTTAACAAAGGAAACCTCAGAGATGAATAGTTGAGTGAAACACTCAAATAACTCATGCAACAAACAGTGATCATTCTGGATACAAATACAATGACTTTAGCTCAATTCTTTCTTTAGGATGATGTAAGAGGACAAGTTATCTTGAAAGTTCTAATTTCTTCATATTGAAGTTTCAACACTCAGTTACCATTTTTATGCCAATTCTCATAAGTCCTTTCTTTTGACATGGATGTTTGATTTGATTTTTCTTAACTACTAGAAAGCACTGAGCAGATTTTTACCTGGAATTGTCAAAATATGGTTGCTCCTCAAAGCAATGGTCAGCCTAGAGCCCTTGTATAAAGCTAGAATTGCCTTCTTCACCAAGCAAATCACATTACCTGTATGCATGAGGAGTTTCGTCTGGCCCTTTATTGCCTGGCTCCCTTGGCTTGTACTCTCTCTGCAGCTCCCCAGGCCATGCTCATCTTTAATATTTTAAATAACTACATCATCAGCAACCTTTTTCCAAATTGATGCCTTTTGCCAAATTGTGTATGAACAAGCTGAACAGCACAGATTCTAGTACAGATCTCTCCACTGATGACATCCCTCTGTCACAAGAGATGGCCACTTATTAATTCCTTCTATCTTCTGTGTTTTAACAAATTATCCATTCCAAGACCTTTCCATTTATGCAAATGACCACAAAGTAGAGAGAAGGACTGGTGGGGCTAAATGAAAAAAAAATGCAACTGTTGCAGCAAAATGTCCAAGGAATATCGGTCTATATGTGCTCACAGTAGAAAAAGCCAGTTATATCCTACTGACTGCATCAGTAGAACAGTGACCAGCAGGTTGAAGGAAGTGATTTCCCCCCACCACTCCATTCTGGTGAGATCCCCACCTGGAGTACTGTGTCCAGTCCAGGAGTCCCCACCACAGGAAGGACATTGACCATTGGAATGAGTCCACAGGAGGGCCACAAAAATTATCCAAGGAATGAAACACTCATCCTGTGAGTAAAAGAAGAGAGAGATGGGGTTGTTCAGCCTGGAGAAGAGAAGGCTCCAGGGAGACCTTATTGCAACCTTTCAATACTCAAAGGGAGCTTATTGGAAAGATGGGGACAGGCTTTTTAACAGGGTCTGTAGCAACAGAACAAGGGGTAACGGTTTCAAACTATAAGAGGGTAGATTCAGACTAGATAAAAGGAAGAATTTTTTTACAATGAGGGTGATGATATATGGCACAGGTTGCTGGAGAGGTTGTGGATGCCCCATCCTTGGAAACATTCAAGGTCAGATTGAATGGGGCTCTGAGCAACCTGATCTAGTTGAAGATGTTCCTGCTTATTGCAACAGGGGTTTACTAGATGACCTTTAACGATTCCTTCTGAGCCAATGTACTGTTTTATGGTAAGAAATAAGTGGTTTTGAAAATCACTGTTTGTCTTCTTCCACTTGACTATCTGAACACATAAACCAAAAATACCTTCCTTTGTCTAAACTGTTTGGATCAAATCCAGTCCGATTGGGAACAAAATGTTACGTTTTTGAGGATGTAGAGGGAAATTGAGTACAACAAGGGATGTGTTCTTTTCCACAAAGATTGTCTTCATCTCTTACTTGAAAAAAAAAAAAAAGGAAATAAGCAAGTAAACCAGAAAAGTCTCTATGTATCAAAGAAACAAGTATATCTCAAGAGGTTCTTCCAGTGTTAAAATCTTTTATCCCAAGAGGCAGGTGGAGACATTCACTTCTAAGACTGATACTGTTACACAGTGAGCAGCTAATACACAATACAGTGTGAAAAGACACATTGACCAGAAGCTGACATCAAGGACAGTGTTTTTAAACCACAGTCCATAAAGCTTGAAATTGAAGAATCATTTTAAGCTGTTAAAGACATAGTAGAAAAGCTTTCAGACCAAAAGTAGAATATTACACTGCTGAAATTAATTGATTCTTTTCCCCTCTAGACTGAAGAAAAGCTCATCTTGACTTCTAGTCCTGCTCTAGAAACAAACTTGAATGAACTTGACAGAATCCAAATGTAACAGCTGTGAGGATAGCAAACTCAATTCAAATTGCTTCAGAACAGTGCTACAAAATAAGTTTTTTAAAAAATCTAAGTGTCCAAAAATGATGGGTGGAAAGAGAGGTGTTTGCAATATTTGTGGATGGTGAGTTACACACTTTTGCAGAGACAAAATGCTCCTCTTTCACTGATAGGTTGTGTCTTTACAGTCAAGCCTATAGCAATTATGTGTCCAGATTTTCATGAGTATCTAAATACACTCACACTTCCTTTCTTTTCTGAATGAGATCTAGTGGGTAGTTCTGGCTGAGGTTTTTCTCAGATACTCAAGTTAGTCTGTCAAGGCTATTGGAGTTGTAGCTATTTGGGATCTTCAGTTTTTCTTCATTTCTCACTGGGATAAATAGCTGTGACATCTGTTTCTGAGAACTGCAACCCACATTGGAAGTCAAAGACTAAGGATGTGCAACCAAGCCTAGGAAAATAAAACCATACTCTCACGACTTTTTGTAAATCTGTAGTCTACTGGCTCTCCACCCAAGCCTGGTGTACTCACAGCCTGATTTAGGTATCAGTCTACTCTCTGTTAGCAACTGATAAACACCACACACTTCAAGTAAGCATTTCTGACTCATTATCTCATGTGGTCAATGTGGAGGTGAGAGTAAAGTATTTATTGATCAAAAATCTCCCTAGATAAAGTAAAAGGAACGCAAGTCCCAGAAACTCACTAAAAAAAGTATGTAGAGACTTACACTCACAGATATATATAAAAAAAACCAACTACTTCCTAAGTTTGATGCCTACATTAATTTCTTTGTATGCAGTCTAACCTTGTAACATGCCAGAAGTTTTGTAGAATGTGTTTACAATCAATTATTTATATATTTAGTTAGAGCGTATTACTGCCAAAGGGTTGTGAGCTTCCAGGCAGTAGTACTACAAAGTAGGTTTTGTGTCTGCCTTCAGGAGGAGCCAACAATCTCAAAAAATTCACCTACCACCACAATAAGCAAGAGAAAAGGAGTTTCATTGAGTTCCCACACTGTCTCTGCATGAGATCATCAGGAACATTTATACCTGAATCCCAAAACATGACTCCTAAAATGTCAAGAATGAGGACAGCAAAGAAAAGAGATTCTGAAGGCGACAGGGTTTCCTAGGAAGGCATGGCCTTGTCCAGGCAGACAGGATACCAGGTAAGGTTTACATTTCAAATCAAGGGTAATCCTAGCGATATGCAGATGTTGTTCTGAGCACTAAAGGCCTACCTACATGTGACAGCAGGCCAAGATCTTAGTATCCTGGGTAAGAGATGATGAGAAAAGAGTATTTAGTTACATTTAATGATGTTGTTTTCTGCACCTGTGACTTTGTTTTAAATCTCAAGTCCAGTCTTAGGTCTAGCTAACATATCTCATCTTTGCTGTACTATTTGAGCTTGTCTAGTGCTCAAACCCAGATGAACGAAAGAAATATGTCTCCCCAGAGGCAGGGGACCCAAAGAAGAATGGATACACAACCTTAATAGCCCACACTCAGAGAAATTCTGAGGATGGAGGTGGGACTAGAGTGCTTTTGGCC
>NW_020955450.1:1148733-1150724 GCF_003031625.1 Empidonax traillii
AAAAAAAAAAAAAAAGGAAATAAGCAAGTAAACCAGAAAAGTCTCTATGTATCAAAGAAACAAGTATATCTCAAGAGGTTCTTCCAGTGTTAAAATCTTTTATCCCAAGAGGCAGGTGGCGACATTCACTTCTAAGGCTGATACTGTTACACAGTGAGCAGCTAATACACAATACAGTGTGAAAAGACACATTGACCAGAAGATGACATCAAGGACAGTGTTTTTAAACCACAGTCCATAAAGCTTGAAATTGAAGCATCATTTTAAGCTGTTAAAGACATAGTAGAAAAGCTTTCAGACCAAAAGTAGAATATTACACTGCTGAAATTAATTGATTCTTTTCCCCTCTAGACTGAAGAAAAGCTCATCTTGACTTCTAGTCCTGCTCTAGAAACAAACTTGAATGAACTTGACAGAATCCAAATGTAACAGCTGTGAGGATAGCAAATTCAAATTGTTTCAGAACAGTGCTACAAAATAAGTTTTTTAAAAAATCTAAGTGTCCAAAAATGATGGGTGGAAAGAGAGGTGTTTGCAATATTTGTGGGATGGTGAGTTACACACTTTTGCAGAGACAAAATGCTCCTCTCTCACTGATAGGTTGCGTCTTTACAGTCAAGCCTATTGCAATTATGTGTCCAGATTTTCATGAGTATCTAAATACACTCACACTTCCTTTCTTTTCTGAATGAGATCTAGTGGGTAGTTCTGGCTGAGGTTTTTCTCAGATACTCAAGTTAGTCTGTCAAGGCTATTGGAGTTGTAGCTATTTGGGATCTTCAGTTTTAATTCATTTCTCACTGGGATAAACAGCTGTGACATCTGTTTCTGAGAACTGCAACCCACATTGGAAGTCAAAGACTAAGGATGTGCAACCAAGCCTAGGAAAATAAAACCATACTCTCATGACTTTTTGTAAATCTGTAGTCTACTGGCTCTCCACCCAAGCCTGGTGTACTCACAGCCTGATTTAGGTATCAGTCTACTCTCTGTTAGCAACTGATACACACCACACACTTCAAGTAAGCATTTCTGACTCATTATCTCATGTGGTCAATGTGGAGGTGAGAGTAAAGTATTTATTGATCAAAAATCTCCCTAGATAAAGTAAAAGGAACGCAAGTCCCAGAAACTCACTAAAAAAAGTATATAGAGACTTGCACTCACAGATATATATAAAAAAAACCCAACTACTTCCTAAGTTTGATGCCTACATTAATTTCTTTGTATGCAGTCTAACCTTGTAACATGCCAGAAGTTTTGTAGAATGTGTTTACAATCAATTATTTATATATTTAGTTAGAGCGTATTACTGCCAAAGGGTTGTGAGCTTCCAGGCAGTAATACTACAAAGTAGGTTTTGTGTCCGCCTTCAGGAGGAGCCAACAATCTCAAAAAATTCACCTACCCCCACAATAAGCAAGAGAAAAGGAGTTTCATTGAGTTCCCACACTGTCTCTGCATGAGATCATCAGGAACATTTATACCTGAATCCCAAAACATGACTCCTAAAATGTCAAGAATGAGGACAGCAAAGAAAAGAGATTCTGAAGGCGACAGGGCTTCCTAGGAAGGCATGGCCTTGTCCAGGCAGACAGGATACCAGGTAAGGTTTACATTTCAAATCAAGGGTAATCCTAGCGATATGCAGATGTTGTTCTGAGCACTAAAGACCTACCTACATGTGACAGCAGGCCAAGATCTTAGTATCCTGGCTAAGAGATGATGAGAAAAGAGTATTTAGTTACATTTAATGATGTTGTTTTCTGCACCTGTGACTTTGTTTTAAATCTCGAGTCCAATCTTAGGTCTAGCTAACATATCTCATCTTTGCTGTACTATTTGAGCTTGTCTAGTGCTCAAACCCAGATGAACGAAAGAAATATGTCTCCCCAGAGGCAGGGGACCCAAAGAAGAATGGATACACAACCTTAATAGCCCACACTCAGAGAAATTCTGAGGATGGAGGTGGGACTAGAGTGCTTTTGGCC
>NW_020955450.1:1150878-1180364 GCF_003031625.1 Empidonax traillii
GTCCAGTCTTAGGTCTAGCTAACATATCTCATCTTTGCTGTACTATTTGAGCTTGTCTAGTGCTCAAACCCAGATGAACGAAAGAAATATGTCTCCCCAGAGGCAGGGGACCCAAAGAAGAATGGATACACAACCTTAATAGCCCACACTCAGAGAAATTCTGAGGATGGAGGTGGGACTAGAGTGCTTTTGGCCACACTGCACTGCCAAGTGTCACGCTGTGGGAAGGCAGAAACCAGTGATTGTTATACAAGGCAGAGATGCTGAGGGATACTCCGTGACTCAAGGGTATCTCTAACTGCAGACTAGTACAAAACCTGAGAGTTACCCCCAGTCAACAAAATTGGAAATCCCTCATATCATTTAATGCAGGGCTTGCAAGGCAGTCAGGAAAAGTCAGAGCTGCTTCTGGAAAGCAATATTGAGAAAACTTAAAGAAACGGGTGCTCAGCCAAGAAAAATAATTTCTTTACATCACAGAAACATAATCCAAAGCATGCTGTGAAAGAAATTCTGTCTAGAAGGCAAGTAAATATTAAGTTATGTAGAAGAACAGTGTTATTATAGACTAAATAGTAAAGCTGATGTTTGAAAAGTTTGAATTGAAAGAAGAGACAACCCCCTCCCACTTGTTTACTTTTAAAATCAGAGATAGATTTGATAGAATCTAGTGGTATCAAAGAACTGCTTAGCAGTAGGAAATATTTTCTTAGATGTGCAAAGAGCCACATCTTACAACAAAATTTGAATATTCTAGGCACGCACATGCAAATGAATACATACACAGACTCAGAAACTCCAGATAAGAGTTTGCAATTTAATCTTGCTGACTTGTAATGACTCAAAGAAGAAAAAAAGTTTTCTTTCATAACCATTACTTTGTATCTGCACAGAATAAACAGGTGCAATATTGACATGATAAACTAGAAAGCAGGTGTTTTAATTAAAACAGCCACAGGAAGGATCATTTGCAGTGTCTCAACAACCACATTTAACTGATCTCTGTGTCTCAGTGTTAATGGAGCTCATTTAAAAGGAATCAAAACACCAAGAAAATGCTGTGAGTCAATTGGTTTCTATCTCCTAGCTTACTGGGTTACTGCAGAATACTCACTCTGCCTCCAACATAGCTTAAGCCAACATTAGAAAGTCCCCTGCACTGTAGCTATGGAGTTAATTGCCCTGATTCACATTCAGTAGTTATTTAGTACGCAAAGATCTGAACATTAAGAAGACCTCCCTGTGGCAGTTAGGCAGTATAGCTCTGTGGAGGCTTCCTATACACAGAGGAAAGTCACCCTCAAGATGTGGGTCCCTGGAGGCATTCTGTCCCTGTACCCAGGATGCAGCCCACAAACCAGTGTGATCTTCAGAGCCTGTGGGTCTGGAAGGTCCCTCAATGACAGTCCTGTGTTGGGCTGTTAGGGATTTGTTCTAGGCTGAGGAAAAAGGGAGAGAGAATAGGCTGGTTCTAAGGACCTCACAGAAGGACTGCGGCTTCTCCTTACTCTCCAGGCGTGGCTAAAGGTGGTGTGGGGACAAGGACTTCTGCCTGTCAGGAAACACAAAACAAAACAAAACAAAACAAAACAAAACAAAACAAAAAATCATTATTCTAATGTTTTATTGCAAAAAGTGAGAATTTCTCCAAGTATATTTTTGCTCAAGTATTCACAGTTTCTCTTGGCCTCAATTCAACTTGTAGTAAACAGGATTCCATGCCACAAAACCGCTGTCACAAATACAATTCTAGTATAGATTAGATAAATTACCACAAAGACTGAAATAGTAACACCTTCTGAACATTGCACTTCTATTAAACAGCTAATTCTGACAATACCTTGTGAAAGAGAACTGATCATGGAAAGAGACCCTGTAAGATTTAAAAGCTATCTATCTCTGTTGAGAGTTGAGAATATGAGTTCAGATTGCTGAATGGGGGCACTCTGCTTAGAGATGCTGTGGTGGTTCAGCCTCCTGCCTGGTAGATGAGCTCTCCTACCATGCCATCTCTTAGGGACTCTCATCTCTGATGCAAAAAAAGATCAGATTTCGGTGAAGAAGAAGATGAACTTCAGTGGTTTACCACATGATGTGTTAATATAAACTGACATTCAATTTTTTATTTTATTGAATGTCTCAGGGTGTAGCAGTGGTAGCAATCCAGCAGCTATTACATGATCTGGGGATTCATCCAAGGAGAGAGGTGATAAAGGTTGGTGGAGACAGCGCCACCATAACTGCCCCAAAGGCAGTCAGCCTCACTACTGATTAAATATTCTTCCTACAAGAGAGTGGTATTGCAACTAAGTTAAAATGTTTGGAGATGGAATAATTTTCTTTAAAAAAAACAAAACATATTATTTCTGTTCAAAAATCAGTAACGTTCATCTGTAAGCCTTTTTATCCAGATTATTTGAATTTTTCCCAAAAAATCTCAGCTCTCTGTAAGGTTCTTTGAATTTTATAACCAGATCTCATTATCAGATGCCTGCCTTTTGTGGAATTGTAGTATATTTTTTAAACCCTTTTGCCCCCTAAGTATTTCTGTTGCACTTACATTATATTCCTTTTGATAGCTTTTTACTATCAAGTGCTCAGAGCCATGATGTTCATGTTGTTCTCATTCCAGCACTGAGATCCTTGTCAGAAACTTCCATAAGAAGAACTTTTTATGTAGCTCAAACATTTGTTACCCTCTGAATCCCACTTTCCTACTTTTTTCAAGTCAGTGCTGCCTCATTGTCCCTTTCAGCTGTACACACCTGCAAGGCTCTCCCTCCTATTAGAACTGTGCCTCCTGGATTATTCCATCCTCCTAAATCAAATGGTGTGATTTCCCTCATGTTTTTCCTTCATGGATATTTATTAACAATCACCAGCATGTCAAGTGACGTACAAACAAGAAACAAACACACTCTCAGTGTAAGGCTGTAATCTTGTAGACATATCTGTATTTAGCATTCAGTAATGAGTTTGTGTCTTGAATTGAATGGGACCATTCATGTGTATAAAGTTGCTTACCCATGCAAGAGTCTGCAAGATTCTGGAGTAAATAAAGGAAATAAATATTCATATTATTTGCAGCAGAACCACAACACGACCACTTGCTTAATCCTACTCTTTCTCCTCTCATATTTCTTTCCTCCCCATCTGCCAGCATCTCATTACACCTACTCTGAATTTAGGGCTTTCTCCCCATGCAGGTTTGCTTACGAGTTCTGTGGGACCTCTTGTATGAGTTGTTCAGTGAATCTGCAGGACAGAGGGTACATGTTCAGCAGCTTGGAGGCACCTTCCCTTTTTTGTCCTCTAACATGCTTGAGAAGTTTCCGAACACTGTAAAAATGCTGACAAAGAGACAAGACCAGGACACAGACCATAGAAGTTCCACATATATTCAAAACATATAGGTATCACCTTGGTATGCTCTAGAAGAAAACATTAAGGATATGCCTAAGCAGAATTTCTGAATGCATCTGTTTCTTCATATTCTCTGTCTCACTGAGATCTTCCACTCAAAAATGCTGCTAAGTAAAATAAGATCCTATTTATTCCCCATTAATACTGGTGAAAATTATTATGAAATTGCAGATCTGCAAGATACACCAGTGAGCACTTATATGAGCAAGCTGTACCTTCTGATGCCAACATACTTAGCCTAAACTTTACTCCATCTGCATATCTGACATTATTAGAAAATATTTCTTTGTTTAAGAATGATGCATTAAATGACAATGTCCAGCTGGGAAGCACAAACGGTGCTTATTGCTAACACCATCAGTGAATGATCAACCACATGCAGAAATAATTTTAAATGAGGACAGGCTGAGAGAGCTGGGGTTGTTCAGCCTGGAGAAGAGAAGGTTCTTTGGAGACTTTATTGTGACCTTTCAATACTTACAGGGGGCTTATAAGAAAGATGGGGAAAACTTTTTAATAAGGCTTGTAGCAATTGGACAAGGAGCAATGTTGTTAAACTAAAAGAGAATAGGTTCACAGCAGATATATTGAATAAATTTTTACAACAAGGGTAGTGAGACACTGGCACAGGTTGCCCAGAGAGGTGGTAGATGCTCCATCCCTGAAAATATTCTAGCTGATCTAGCTGAAGATGTTCCTCCTTGTTGTATGGGGTTGGATTGGACCTTTAGAGTTCCTCTCCAATCAAACCCATTTTATGCTTCTATTCCGTGAAAATGAAAGAGGGAAACAGAGGGTATTGTGTTCATGTACATGTGTGTGTATGTTTGTATATTACTGTACCTCTGACTAGACTTCAGAACTTCATATAAATTATACGATTCAAAAGGCAAATCATTAAATAAAATATCTTTATGTGCACTACTTTCTAAATGTAGGAAGAACATAGACCAAGCATCCTCTCACTGAGAGAAGAAGAGCTCAAAGTAAGGGTTTTTTAAAGCACTCTTGACACATCTGTCCTTGTCACAGTGTTTCTTTTATCCAGAACTTCCCAGCATGTAAAGCAAAACATCTGCTTATGGATGTTTCATCAGTGATGACACCTATAACTATTGCAACCTACTTTTTTTCCAGTCCATAATTATTTGGCATTTATTTTAAAGGTGGCAACCTTAGAAAAGACAAAAATGACTGATCTTTTGAGCAGGCTCCAAATGTCACATTGTGAAAGATGTTGTTTTATCATCAACATATGGCATCTGTCTGGCTCCTTAAGGAAATCTCTAGCTGGAAAATAAATGTTCTTTAAGCAGGATCTTCGTGTCTCCAGCTTTTAGGCAGCCTTGACTGAAACACCATTCTGAACATTATTTACCTTCAACTTAATTTGATCCTCAGGAATTTACACATAGTTTAAAGTTTCAGAATAAATTCCTCAACCAGCTCCTCATTAAATTTACTTGAAGGCTTCTTTTATGATTAAAACAAGCTGGTTCCCAGAAGACTGTATCTGCATAAATGTACACATTAGTCTTTAAGATTACCCACATCCTGGTACTGTGGTTGCCTGTGCTTGTTAATGAAGAGTGAACTCCACAATACATTTGCTGTGCCAAGAATCAAGATATTTTCAGTATGCTGCCAGATAAGGAATTCATTTGAGCCTTTATTAGTGCCTTCTTAATTTGTATTTTATGTTTTGTCAAAAAAATAATTTCTATGCCTCAAGAAATTATAGTTATAGAAGTTGAAGAAGAGCAGCTGAACTGTGGATGGATGCTATGGCAACCAGAGCAGGTATGAAAAATGCTTTCAGGTAGAGTATTTAAGTTAGAAAAATTATAACAATAGAAAGCTAATTAGCAATTTAAGCAGACACCTTTGACTCCAGAAGTGAAGGGCTTTGGAATGCTAGCAGATGATATTGCTACAGCTTATGTGAAAGTGCTTTCAATTTGTTGTGGGTTGTTTCACTGCAATTCAAGGAATACAAATTTAAATTCATGCAAGCTTTTTGCCAGTTTCTTCCAGGGTAAATTCAGACTTCTGTAGCAAAAATATCTGCCAGGAAAAGAGGCTGTGGTGATGGAAAAAAGCAACCAGCCAGCTACAGCCACATGTTCCTTTGTGAGCCAGCTAATGAATAAAGGTGGCACTGCTTTCAGGGAAGAGCCATGGTAAGGAAAATTGAGGAAATGCTGACTTTAATGTGTTCATCTAGTAAATGTAACCTCAAAACTTTCTAACTTTAAAATACATCTCTAGCTCTGGAAAGTCAATTCTAGTGCAGCAGCAGAGCTCATTGAACTTCTATGTCTTCTCCAAGCACAAGTGATCAGGTCAAATTGGGGAAGTAGGCCTCAGCCCTCTTTATATGATGTGTTTTTTTTCAGAAGCATTTGCTTGCTTCTGGAGACACATATAACTTCTCAATACCCTCTATGAACATATGCCTTTGTATCTTTGGATTCCTCTGGTGCTTTATTTTCAACATGTGTTGGGCAGCTATCCTGATCTGATGTACAGTTTAGCCTCCTTCCAAATAATACAAATCTTTCATCTCCTCCAAAGAACAAGGGTATATGAGTCAATATTAATATCATCATTGTTTTTTCATATTCCTGTGAAAGCAAGAAAAATATTAATTTTGGTTGTGAAGATCAAAAGACAAGGAAAAAGTAAATTCTATTGTTTCATGGCAGGAACCCACGAGATTACTTCCTAGGCCATAAATGTTACATCTACAGGCACACTGTGCTTTTGATCTGTGCATGTCCATCAAAACCTCTCACACCGAGTGTGGCATGGAGACAGCAGCTCTTCTTTGCACTGACAGTGCCACCAGTGCACACACACACGTACAGCTTTCTAGATTCCTCAGAACAGTGTTCTTGATAGATAGTCTTTAATGGCTTGGTTGAGACTGCTTTGGCATTTGAGAAGCTGAAGGTTGCTTACAGATTATGAAAGTGCCCAGAAACCAAAGGGCTAATCAAGGAAACATCTGAGAAACTTGCAGATTTACTTTCCACTTATGTCACTTGATGAGGGACTGGGATGCTACTTTTAGTAAAAAACCTTAAAAAATACGAGAAATGTTGCTGCTAATCCTCACTCCTTTCTTGAACATGCCAGGATGCAGGATGCAATGCCATGGGAATGCAGGGAGCCAGCAAGGTCCGGTGCTGACTCTGAGATGATAAGTTCTCCTGGAACCTGTCACGAGGGGAAGCCTGAGGCAGAGTCATCTGGGTGGCTCTGGGCATTGCCAGGTCCAGCACAACTCACTGAGCCCAGGCTGCTCAACTTGAGCTGGCTTCAGTGTCTGTAATGCAGTCACCAGCACCTACAAGAGCAAGCACGTGAGATGCATGCTGCCATCCTAAATACCCCTTTGGCTTCACATGGCAAGAACCCCCAGCACATGAAGTCTGTATTTAGAGATATAGACAACTCAGAAGGGAGAGCTGGTTGCTATCCTCTAGCTAAATAGTCTGCACCTACACTGGAATAGGAGGAATTGATCAGCAAATCCTGGAATGTCTTTGTATCTTTCCGATGAGGCTCTAAGACCACTCTTATTACTTCTAGATTACAGTGAGTTGGTTCTCAGTGGGCCTGCAGTTTTATAGTAAACACATCCAATAGCATGCTGCAGCACAACCAAGAGCAGATCAGCCTTATACAGAGGTTTGCTATGCTAGCTGAAGTATTTGCTTGTTCACGTCAAAGTCACAAGGAACTGTTCTATAGTCAGCATTTCAACAACAACAAATCACTGGAGTGTTTTTTGCAGAGTCCATGTAACTGCATCAAATTTGGCCTAATATAAAAGACCATGGAATAGAGACAGGTTTCTACAAACATCACAAGCCCCTATAAATTAGATGTTGACCTTTTGCTTTCACAACTTCAGAGACTGTTTTCCTTAAGTAGCCTCAGTGGCTACTTTTTCCTAAATAATATAAATGTTGTTTTAGCTCTGCTCTCTGGGGTTGCGCACTGTGGAGGTGGTAACACCTAGTTCAGGTGACAGTGAATAAATATTAGTAATTAAAATTCCCACTCTGGTAAGAAAATGTAGGTGATAGATGAAAACACGACTCTTGATCACGTTCTGCACAGAAAGTACATAAGAGTTTAGTAAATTGATACTGGTTTATTAAAATAGCAAATTGATTTTTAGGAGCAAATGGCTTTAAACCAGCCTTTCAATTTGTGTCTGCAGTCACTCAGGAGCATGGAACAAAGATCAACTGGACACTTTCTGTTTTTCTCTTGCCTCATTGTTGTTTTACCACTGCAGCTGCACAGAGCAAGTTTGTCCCGTAGTGCAATGACAATGCTGGTCAATAGCTTTGGTTCACTTAGGTACTGTCCTGAAGATCTGACTTCTTTTGCAGTTCAGGCTGGAGCAGAAGACCCTGAGTATATTGCTCTGGCATTCAGAAGAACAGGAGAGCACACATGGGTTGGCAGATCCAGCCAGAGTAGACAAGAGACTAAACACACCAGAAGCACAGGTCAGGAGGTCAGATCCAGGATGACAGACATCAACAATGATGGTTAGGGAGAACACTAGGCAAATTCCTCTTGCAGAGTGCACTGGGCCTCTCCAGCAGCAGAAAACTGCTTCCCGCCTTTCTGTCCTTCCCACATGGAGACGTTTGTGGTCACAAGTTGATGCAACCCTAGAGCAGTTGTGCACCCATTACCATGCTCCAGCATTTAAGAGAACTGAAAAATTGACTTAATTCCAAGATCAGTGAGGCCAGAAAAAACACATTGCTGCACCTTTTTAGCTAGGTGACAACTTCCTTCCCCCTGAAAACAGGTTTTGACATGTAGGACAGAACAATCTCTCACAAGTCATGATGACACTTAAATACCCCACTCCCTGTGGTTCACATCTCTGAATTGCTAGCCACAGTTATTGAATCCATCTGTCACAACATAACATTGTACTGGAAGGAGTGGCATTTTTAGAGGTGTAACACAAGATTTTCAGTAGTTTCAGTAAGAATCCCTAACCTTCATCTAACTGACGTATGATACCAGTGAAAAATATGGAGGGTTCAAAATGGGAAATGGGAAGCTGCAATTTGTTTGGGTTTGTTTTTATCAGTTCACTATACTGATCTCCTTTTATATTGCCTTTTTTCCCTAAATGGAGCCACAGAGACTTTACAAGTGTGTGTCTGAGACACCTTTTTGGGGCAAGGCAAAATATTTGCCTCCAACGTTGCTGAAATGGAACCTGAAGTTTACTTCAGATTGCTTTGGTGAGCATCAGCCTATGGTCATGAAAATCCAGTGAACATTCTGCTGGTTGTATTTCTGTCCTCTGAGGCCTCTCCTCTGGTCCATGGAGTGTGATGCCATAGGCCAATGGCAGTGACCTAGCTTAAAATCAGAGGCGCAATAGCTGTATTAACAAATTGACACAAGGGAAATGTCACACTGACATCTCTCCTGCTTTCAGCACTCAAAAAAGTTACCTTTTCATGGCTTTGAGCTATACTCTGTAGATAGAATAGTTTGTTTCGTGTCTTAGGAACATAGGACTCTTCTTTTCCAGCAACTGTTCCTTATTTTCTTTTTCTCTTCTCCCTACGCTGATTTTTTTTTCTTCTTTCAGTATGATTTAAATCTAAAATTCCTCTTATGTATGTGAGGGAGGTTTAGCTGTGCAACAACACAATCCTCCATTCCTTGCTTAGGTCAGGTGTCTAATAACAACTGTGGGAGTGCGGCATGTGCACTGACTGTTGGATTGGGCCCACAGCTCGTGCCTTACAAAAGGGTTTAGTGGCTGCTGTCTCTGCTTGGCAGCCAACAGAAAAATGGAAAAACACAAGACCAAGCATCGTTCCTGGTGGAAGACCTGTAGATTTACAGAAAACAAAGCTGGGTTACAGGATGTGGTAAAATCCGTGAAACGAATGGCTGTTGTTTCTGCAGAAATACTTCATCAGTCATGATATACAAGAAACTTAAGTACCACAAGTACTTTAGATTGTACAGTAAGGGGGATTCTTAGCTTCTTTTGCAAAAACTTCCATTGATCAGTCTGCTTAATGAGTGGCTCGGTACTTGGTTTCCAAATCTTAATACTTTTAAATTACCTCTATCATTTGATTAAGATACTGAAGTATTGTTTTCTTCAAGGGAGAGACAATATTTTTGTAGTACAAAAAAAAAAAAAAGAAAAAAAAAGTTCTGTTATTAATTTTTATTACATTTTAATATTGGTGAATCAGATCAAAATAATGTTGATACCATAAATACCACAGTGGTCCTCCAGTATGTCAGTTCTTCATGCTCCTGTGCCTCAGGAACTGTCTGTGTTTGTCTGGTTTTGTCATTAATTTGTCCAAAATGTTTTCATTTCTAGGCTTAATAAAGTCTCTTAAGGAAAAATTTTTCTCAGAGGGGTAGTTAATTTGATGTTTTATCTTAAGCCAATGTTTTTCATTTAGCTTTCTAAGCAAGTAAAAGGTTAATTAACACTTATAAAATAATGAAATGTTCTCCATGTGTCTTCCTTCAAATCTCTGTGTTATCTTTGAACGTGATTATGTAGGAACATCGCTAACGTTATTTGAAGCTCTATGTTACCCCATCTGAAATGTTCCTTAATATGCTATGTCTAACTACCATGTTTGGGAAATAATACTCTATGTCAGCACTGAAGTGTATTACAAGAAGTTTATCACACAAAGTCCAGTATTCATTAAGTTCTAGCTACAAAGTGGTCTATGACAAATGCCTTTCTCATTTTTCCAGTCAATATAACAATGGAATATTATTCCAATTTTATTATCAATCAGAATTCCATTACCAGATATGTTAAGAAAAACTCATTGTTAATTATAACATTGGAAGTTGAGACTAGTTTGTATTTTCTCTATTTTTCCCCCAAAACTTGGTATTTAGAATTAAATATTCCCAAGAAAGAACAGCCACATTCTCCTCTAGTGATATCTACACTTATTAGAGAGACTCTCTGAGGTGCCTTTGCCATTTACATTGGAGTTGATTCAAATCTTGATTGCCAAAGGTTGGAAGGAAAACCTCTCTACCAAGGGAAAAAACATGTATTGCTTATCCTTTCTTACGTGTTCTTTAAAGAACTCCTCCATCTGTCAGGACAGGATGCCTACCTTTGGACTAACCAGTTCTTTAAATTTATACTTACAGGTGGTGTATAATCCTAGTGTCAATAATCTGGTGACAACAGAGGGTAATAATTGACTGCTTCAATTTCCTTTGCAAGGCTGGCTCCTTTGGTGGCATTAGTAAACAGAGTCTTTCCTAAGCTCTTCTAGTTTTTTTGTCTGTGTGCTGTTCCTGCTTTGACATATTAAATCTCTGACATCACTGTGGTTTCTAGCCAAGACAATGGTCTTGTTGAAAACAGAGGCCTGGAACTTACATATGGATTGTGTATGGCTCACTGGACAAATTCAACTGTTGCAGAAATAGTTTATGTATACAACAGGAAAATGTTGTAAATGAGAAACTGGAATCAAATCAATATTGTAGAAGGAATTTGAGAATGTTCATCAAGTTGTCTGTCAGCAGTCTAATTTTCCCCAATTTCTCTATTAAAACCAGCTTTTAGTAGTTCATTATATGAGATCATTTAGGTTAAAACACAACCCGCATTCATCCTGCAGCCAAAGAGTCTCCTGGGGTAGCAGAAGTTGTATAATTCTACTTTGGAGAGAGAGGAGCTGAAGAACAGTGAGGTAGCACAGAGGAATCGACAGCTCCCTTTCAAATCCTATAGCCATGTCACATAAAGGTACGTTCTCTGAATGGGCAGTTTCTATAATCACGTACTCTGACTGTGCAGTAAATCAGTACACAGCTGCCCTTCAAGTAGAAGTGGAAAGATTTAACCCTAGAAATTTCCCTCACCGAAGCTCTTTACTCTCTCTTCTTCAGTTTACATGGATTTCACCCTGAGGTGACGACTAGCACTTCATGTGTAAATTCTCTTACATCTGGGAATATAAATCCTTTCACACTGGCATTTGAGTAGCTTTTCAGTACTTTACATCTTTTAAGCACTTGAAAATAATCCCATCCTCAATAACCAGTTTTGTGTGCTGGATTATCGATGGTGGAGCGACAGGAAGAGTCTCTCTCCAGTCTTTACTCCCTGGTAGGATGGTGAAGCAAAAATTACTTGCAACTTTGGTCTCTGATTCTGCCATTCTGCTCTCTAGTTCTGCCATTCCCACTATCCTGAAGTAACTAGACTTTGAGTTTGAACCAAAAGGAAATTTTCCTGAAAGACACATCCCAAGTCTGGACAGTCACTGCCTGGATTTCTAATGCTGCCACCTCTCCAAATATGGCTTCAGCTGCTTTCTAAGGAGACACTGATCTATTTTTTTTTTTGACTGCTGACTGTCAAGCATCAAGCACTCAACCAAACAGGTGTTGAGTTTAAATACAGTTGTATATTGCCTGAAACCAACGACTCTGGGAAGTTTTGGGCAGTCAGAGAAATAAAAAGAACATGTGGAGACAGGCCTAAAGACATTTTGTGTGTAGTTGGTGACAAATCAGATATTGTTAGACTCACTTTAGACCAAGTATGTATTTGCTGGTTTCTGGTCTTCTGCTCCAGGTCCCATGGATGCATACCATCGTGACACCGACAACTACTGGGAGCTGAAGTCAGCTGGGGTCAGGAGGTGGTGGCAAAAAGGAGAGAGATGCTTATAAACTGGGAATAAAACCCAAGAACTAGAAATAAGAGATATCAGAAGACTATGAAGTTAACACAATTGGTGGAGCAGAGAGAGAAGCAAGAGGAGCAAAATCTGGCAAACTTCAAGTAAGAAACTGAGAAATTGTTCTTTCATCTAGAAATCATTTTGATCAGGAGAACATGATCCCCAGAGGCCAAGGAAGCAACTTGGATGTTTGGGGAGGTGCAAAGCTGGTCTAATAGATGTTAACTCTTAGCTAATCTGTGAAACAGTTTTTCCTGGGAACAAAAACAGTGCTCCTCTGCAGTCCCATCTGGGCCGAGCACTGCCTTAGCACAGCTGACAACCTAGCCCTTAATCTTGTTTCTCTGGGTAAATGGATGACAGCCATGTATCATCCTTCCCTTGTTGACTTTTACTTCTGGCACTATTTGTTTCCATTTCATTTTAAGGTCAGTATGAATTGTCTTGGGCAAAAATGACTTAATAATGAAATTAATAAAGTTAAAGCAATACTATAAACATATCTGTTGACAATCTGATCAGCAAGGGAGGACTTAGATCAGATTATTCTATAACGACTTTTTATAAATATACCTAAGTCATTTCTCAGTGTAAACTTTCAGATTGCACAAGCACTCAGTGGTCCCTTGTAGGCTGCGGATTCATATCTTTCAAAAAACTCAGGAAGGTTTCCTGCATGAAACTCTCCAGTCTAAAGACTGTGATATAACTGATTGCTTTAATATAATTTTCTACCAGAATGTTTCATGGTACATTGTGCCCTGAGATAGCATCTGAAAGTGGTTGTTTGAGAGAGGTGTAGGAGGATCAGGATTCATGACTCTATGGCAACTGAAAAAATGGGGTCCCAAAGTCATAATAAAAATTATTTCCTGTGACAGGAAGTTCTGTTTGCTCTTTGAAACTGAGAGCAAGAGAACAAAAATAGTGTTTGGTATCTAACCAGTACGAACTGGGGGCGAGGGGGAGGCATTTCACACTCTGATCAGAGAAGGCAAGTATGTGCAACAGCCTGCAAGAGAGGAGCATGGGGAAGGGAAGGGAAAGGGAACCCTATAAAAAATTATTCCTTAGGAGTACATGAGTTTCCTAGGCAGAGACATGGCAAATCACATCACTAGCCAGTGAAGCACCTAGCCAGCCCACAGCATCATAAGGAGGAAATGAAGGCAAAAGAAGATGGGAAATACATCTCTTGAAGAAAAAGAGCATGGCAGCACTTCAGTCAAAACTAAGTAGAAACTGGGCCTGGAAGGGATTAACAAATGGACACAATAGGAAATGATTTTCTAGAGTTTTGCACTTTGAGCAGAATCCTCTACTAAAATGTGCAAAAAGTGCTGTCATTTTGCACAGATGGCCACCTGAGGAGCAAAGGCCAAAACAGTGTGGTCTTTCATTTCAGTAGTTACAGGCAGGTACAGAAGAGATCTGATAACCTAATAATTTTATGATAATTTTTTTTTTCCAGAGAAGAAGATTAAATGCGTTTTGTCAATCAACTTCTACCCTTCTTGTAATAAGCAGTGAAGACTATTTTAACTAAGCCCAGAAGTAAATCAAAGGTGTGTGTATACAGAGTAAAATTGCTTCTTTCTTTTTTACAGTTACAAAAAGACCATCTGATTCCAATGATAATCAGCCACTCCACATGATTCCCATTAGCTCAGTCCATGGAACACCTGAACAAAAGCCAAAGGAACTTGGACATGTTCCTCATTCTGCCTTTTCATTATTTTTTTCGTCTAAACATCTGTTTTCCCATGTTGACATATGAGCTCATAACTTGCAGAACAAAGACAACCCGTGCCTTCATGTAGCAGCATGTTTATGTAGGTAGCACTGGGGTTTTCTGACACTTTCTAGATATCAGTTCTTCCCTTTAGCCTGTTATCCAAAATCACCACCACTTTGCAAGGAATGAGAAAGAGACATTGTTGGGAAAAAATTTTCGAAACATAACCAGAAACTATGGCATAATTTAATGAAGGATATTGGTTAAATATAGCTTTATAAGGAAAACATTATGGTGATTACTTCACGAATAGCAATGCTATGACCACTATCACACATCATGTCTGTTTAGCTGCACAACACCATAGCATTCTCAAAACAAATGTAGTACATGTGCCCTACTTTGCAGCTTTTGCATTTTAGAGCCACAATCCTGTAAAAGTTTTCACTTTTCACATATCATGGGGGTCTCTTGCAATACCCAATGCTAAGTATGTGTGTGTAACAGCTCAAAGGAGCAGGGCCTCTTAAACACAGTGTATTTAGGATCATGGGATCCTGTGGAATGTCTCACATATGGAAAACTATGAAAAGCCTAAGTGCTTGCAGATCAAATAAGTGAAATTAGAAAAAAAGATGAAAGATACAAAAAGTTAGGGATTACAAAACAGAGTACAAAGTGGAGTTGCTTTGGACTGTAATGTGATTTGTGCTAGTCCTGTTGGTGTTGGCTTCTCTTTGTTTATAGTATGAATGCTGTGTACCAGAAAACACTTACACCCTACTACATATATCCCAAGTTTAAATAAAGTTGTTTTCCGTGTTAAGCATTGATATATTCAAAAAGGCTTAACAGTTTACAGTATTAAAGTTGTTCTTACATTTTTGCACTTAATATTATCTTTAGATTAGAGTTTATACAAAAAACAAGTATCTTAATTTTTTTTACCTTTTTTCTCAATTATATAGGGAGAAGCTGGAGTACTGAGATCAAGAAAGTGAAAGGCAGGAAGAGAGAGCATCATGATAAACCACACAGCAGTTGTAGCAGAAGAACCTTGGAAACAAATGAGAGACTGAGTAACATTAGGTTAAGGTTAGAAGGCAAAGCACTAACAGTATGGATGTACAGATTTGTGGTCATTAATACAGAAATACAGAATACCAAACATAGCTCTCTGTAATCCCTCAAGGATGTAAACAGAGCTGCAGATGTCAGGAGTGTGGCACCTGGCTCCAAAGGTGTGGGCAGGCTCCTGTCAGAGAGCATGAGAGAGAACCAGCTCCAGAGAGCTGGGACTTTTAAACCTAAAGACACTGGTTGCACAGAACTGGGTTGGGGAGCAGCAAATGTGGTTTCAACAGATTTGTGGATTTATCCGGGATTCTTCTCACGATTTTTCATGCAGAAATTATTTTATCTCTCCTCAGCTCACTTCAGGGATTTCTGGAGATGCCCATTTACATAACATTTATTGTTGGAAGGCTGAAGATTCAGCCATAATTACTACCATCTCAGCTGCAAAAGATAATCATACTTCAAGTACTAGCTGCCATTGCCCCATCAGCTACAGCTACTCATATGTCTTTACCACCCAGGAGGAGAGTTCAAATGACAGTTTTAGCTGATCCTGGTCCCATGACAAAGACAGACATTAGGAGCAAGGGACTCTTAAATCAAATCTACATATAGCACATGCAAAGGAATGCAGTTTGTACCTTTTTCTGCCAAGATGTGTTTCATCTGAGATAAAAGCTGTGGCATCTATATGGTATTTCCTGAGAGGAAGCGCTGATGCTGTGCGGTTTCAGGGGAAGGCTAGGGAGGTTGGGAAGTTAGGATCCCTTTCTACTGGACAAATGGACTCACCTGCAGGGTGGCAGACTATGCTGCCACTTCTTCACAGACTCAGCACATGTGGCCAGCTGGTGCCAAACTGGGCAAGAAGAGCCTCCTCACATGGTTCACAAGTGCCTGGAACGGTGTTTTTCATACCTTCTCTTAGAGTGGCCCTGCACTGACACTCTCCACAGCACCATGGCAAACCAGATTGGGGAGCTAAATCAACACCCAACTATTTTCATTCTCCAGTGCTGGTTTTCTGCTGAGTTCATTTTGTGGTCCCATTCCCTCAGAGAGGGCAAGGGATGTCCCACTGCAGTGGTGCTGAGTCTCTGCCAGCTCACCAGGCTGTACAGAAATTGGCAGCATGACTCATCAGGAATAACTATTTTGGATATAGACACTTAAGAAGTTTTGAGTCATGCATACACAGCTATAGAAACTTATGAATCTGATTGTAGCAGGCCCTGGAGAAACACAGTTAGATGCTGCCCCTGTACTAAGAGATTTAAAACATGATTTGGGAAAAGACCAAATGATAAGCAGGGGAGTAAAACCATTAAATAATAGGAGCAAAAATATTTATGTAGTAACTAGAAGCAGCTGAAGTATTAAAGAGTCAAACAAGATTACACATTAAGAAGAAACACTTTAAAAAGGTTTGGACAATTTGGGTAACATTGCTTGGAGAAAAGTAGTGCTTCATACAGTTTCATGATTCTGCAGATTTTTATCATTCTCAGCTCTCCCTGAAAGAGGCTGTAAATGAGAAGTGTAGTTCCTTGTAAATCACTTCAGAAAAGAAAAAGGGGCACCTTTAAAGGACATGGAGCAAATGGGCAACCACAGCAGAGCAGACAGCTGAAGGAAGAGCAGTGGTACAAGAAATGCAGCTATGAAGTGCTTTCACAGCAAATTTACACACAGTGAAACTCAGCAAGTTTTACAAATTTGTTTTCATGCTTTGCACTTATATTTAGGGCTGACTTAAGCTTTTATTCCAGTTACAGCAGTTGTAGTACAAATTAATTTACATTGTTTGGTTCCAACTCTTCTATTTTATTTATTAAAAAAACACCATAATGAATGAGAAGTGTTCTTTAAATAACCTTCTGTACTGCGCACTCTGAATACTTCACAGTTATACTCACAGCCCTATTAATTAAGAAAATGCTGTTACCCTCAGCACTGGGAGAAACCAAGTAACTGATAGACATTTACACTTTTGAGGAACCTATATCCCACGGGAGCTTCCAATGAAAGGGAATGGGGGTGTCTGGCTTATATATTTTGATTAAAGAAGAAAGAAAAACTATGCCTCCAAAGGTCAAGATTCTCAGGAGAGGTCTGTTGTTTCACTTGTTACATAAAAACATTTATGTTTCAGCCTCACAGCACCTACAACAATGAACAGGGCATGAGGAAAGATAAGCAGAAGTTTTTAGTCATTCAGCCTTTATCTTTTTCCCCATTTTTGTCTTTCTTTCCTTCCAGATACATGAAAGAGAAAGAGCATACAATGATTAGTTCTTAACAAACCAAACTAAAACCCAGGCAAATCTTCTGATCCTTATCAGGAAAATGACACAACAGCACAGTATGCTTAGAGAAATGAATTGCAATATTTTGCAAATAAGTATACAACTGAAACAACTGTTTGTGACAAAGAGACATTTGCTTCCTACACATGATAGAAATTTTATCATACAAGAAATTAAACCATGCAAGAAGACCTGTAGTGCATTCCCTGACACTTAGATCCCCCATCTGACCGCACAGATAATTTAGAATGTTACATTCTAAATTCTAAATACTAAATTCTTGTTATTCATGTTTGAAGTCTAACAGTCCAATGTTACATACTGATGTAGGTGCTACTAAACACTTCATGATGTATTTCACACTGGCATGAAAGCTCAACTTTTCAAACAGTGATACATTTTCCCATGGACATTTTCCCTCTTAGTTACAAAGCAAGAGACTAGACTTGCTAGTGGACACTTTCAGTACCAAACTTTTGGCATACACCATGTAGAAATTTCCTTAATTCAGAAACAAATTCTGAAACTCTTACTCGTATTAAACTGTCTTCAACATAAATTTGTTGCATGCCACTCAAGTTTATACTGGATACCAATAGAAAACTGGGTTTACAATCTATTTGCAATCCTTCTGATCTATGGAATGGCTTCAACATTAGGTGTGGGTAAAACTTTTACCCACATACTAATTGCATCAGGAGTAATAATATAAATAAAAAATCATCTGATATTATCTACTTTTGCCAAGAGACTTGCTATAATAACAAAGGAATTAAAGACTTGTTTACTTTGAGGTGTTCATGGAGCATTTAAATTTATATTCATGGAACCACATTAAGCTAGGTAACATTTCACATTAAGAGTGAAGAGGATCCCTGTACTGACATAAGCTGATCATTCCCTAGAGTGTCTCAATGAAGAAAAGATCAGAAACAGGATGGAAGAAAATTTAAAATAAAATACTGCAAAGAAATGGCTTCCCAGAGTACCATACAAACAAAATAACTCAGTCAGCTAGGAAAAAAAAAAAAAAAAAGAAGGCAAAGGGGAAAAAAAAAAGTTAAAAAACTCAGTTTTTCCTTTGCAGAACATTTTTAACGTACCAAGGAAGAACAGTTTTGATCTTCTCAGCTGAGCAGCTAATGAATAAAATCTTAGATGTTATAACATCTCCCATGTGGGAGTTTGGGAGCTTTGATTCAAAAAGTGCCAAAGAAAAATAAGAATGGAGAGCAAATTTGATACAATTCATAAAGAAGATGATCTTTTGTACCATAGTTCAGATCTGGAAAATAATTCAGGTTCTGCAAAAGAGGTCACTGAATTGTGACTCTTTGGAAGTATCAGGCTATTTCCTACTATTTCCTTTGCCTTGTCTTTTCCCAGTTGGAACATTTTTCTTAAGCAGTAGACAAATAATAATAGAATAGAGTGCATAGGAGTGAAATTAGAGCTCTCCATCAGCTAGTCTATTTTATGCTTCTTACACCATGAGGTGAACTTTACTGTAACTTCTCTGGCTCCATGAATTTATATAAAGGATAGAGGGAACTAATGCGTACAGAAGGATGAATGGCAGTAAAAATAGAGCAGATGTCAAGACTTACTATAAAGTATACCAGGGCTTTAAATCTGCTATACACTGTCCAGACTTGTATGAGTTTCTTCTGTTACAAAATGCCCAAATGACTTCAACACTGAAAGAATTCTGACTGATTAATTCATGTGAATCAGTAAAAGGAAACTCAGTTATCATAAACACGTGTTCAAATGAGAACAGTTTCCATTATTTTTGAACAGTTAGATCCCTAATCAGTACTTCACTTAAATATTTCTTCTTTTTCAAAATTAGTAATGAAAAAGAAGCATACACTAGGGATTATGCACTAACCAAACACACAAGAAATATGGCCAACTTTAATCATACTAACCAAGATTTTTTGAAATGTGTGTGTCTTGAGGATCAGTTATTCTGGTTTTAGCTCCTGTTTTTATTGATGTTCCAGATTCCACAGTGGCTGTACTAATCAGAATGACAGTATTACATTGGATAAGCAATATCTGCCATCTGCTGGAAGGATGTTTTCTAGCACCGGTGAGGCTGGAGTTACTTGGCTATGTGGCCAAATACAGGGAAACTGAACTAACAGTATTCTAGAAGTTGTTGAGAAATTGGAATTCTATCTGCAATATAATAAAGACCTTCACATGCTATTTACTAGTGAGAAAGGAGTCACAGAAGAAATTATTTCCAGAGCAAACTAATGGAACAGGAGTAGAGATTTGATCTAAGTCATAATCCCCTTTTCTGTACAGTAAGTATCCCACACTGCTACCACTGGTACTGCAAACAAACAAAAAACCAAACCAACCAACCAAAATAAAGGGGGAGGGGTGTAAACCCCACTAAAACCAGTTTTCTATTCAAAACATTTTGATAGTATGGTCTTCCTCTATCCACTCTGCAATTATTTGCTAGCAATACTGCATATTTGAACAGAGAAGGGTCTCGGTTTTCTTTTCTTATTTTACATAAGTAAGGCATTTGAGTTACCATGATGATAAAGTATTTTAGAAAGGGAATCAAACTTAGTGTTCCTCTAATGGAATTGTTGATTTAGATGGCTACTGTTCCATTCATATGTTTTGCATTCAGATAGACTTCTACATTAAGTCTCTTTGGGATCTTGACAAAATTCTGCTATTTGGCTGTGCTTTTTAATGCCTTTGAAAGTATTCCATTAGGTTTCAAACTCGTATTTCCATTTTATGAATGAATGGAGGGAAATGCTAACAGAAATTGCACATTGCCTTTGCTACTCTTTGGTGAGCAGCAGTATGCTAGCTGATTAAATTAATCCATTTGTGGGCTGTAGTTGGACTTGTAGCACTATTATGACAATTATCCATCACTTCTGAACCCACAGCCCTCTTATAAGCTGCATATAGTTTTGTCATATGAGTAGTTCAGTCTGGAATAGTCCATGCTGGATATTTGCCTCTGGACAATTTTGTAGAAAACTGTAGTCAAAAGCTTTCAGCTGTTTCTAAAAACACAATTAAGAAAAAAAAAATACATTGTTTTGACCATGTTAAAAAATTCTGGCAGGCTTTTCTTTAAATAGCTTTAGTACATTCCTCCTCTGGTATGGGGACTTCATGTTTGCAAGCTGGGTGGCCTATTTATTGAGATGAACTTCTTGTTATCCTCATGAAATTTTATCAAAGTCTGTCCATGTTATAGACCTTGGAGCCTTTGTATAACAGATGTTTTCAATAGAGACCCCAGCACATCCACCCACTCCAGCCTCAGGCTGTGCACTACTTTCCCCATAATTCTGGCTCCAAGCTGATATCATTGCTGGCTGGTCTGGGCACACGGTCTGAGAGCAAGGCTGCAGTTTCAGCAGCCACCACATCAAGTCTTGGTGGTATAGGAGAGAAAAAATATATGGTAAGTGTGGCTGGTATGGTGTGGAGTGGTGCAGATTGGAGTGGTGTGGTGAGGAAGATGCAGCATGAGAGAGAAAAGCTGTAGTGGGCTGCCAAGGTGCTAAGAGCAGTGGAATAGGAACAACTGAGAGGCTGAGGTGGCTATCTTAGATCTAGTTTGACATGAGATTGAGATGAAGACCTAGAGGAGAGGGAGGGTAAACAAACAGGTTGGTAGGGAGGAAGGTATGAAAGGGAAATGGGTTCAATTAGTGATCATCTATGGTGTTAACAATGGGAAATGTCTAGGAAAAGACAATAGAACAAGTAGCCAAGAGTAGATGACAAATCTAAAGGAGAAGACTGGAAATCACTGTGAATGGGGAAGCTGAGAAAGAAAGATTGGATGAGGAGTTAGGAGAGAAGAAACAGTATTAATAAGACAAGCATGAAAATATGAACTGAGAAATTAAAAGGGGCCAGTCAAGGAGATAGGGTGGGAGTGCAGCTGGGATTCTGTTGAATCATAAATCAGTACTGGCTTGAGAAGTTTGTCAGACTGAGTATCCTCAAACATCATTTATTTCAAGACCCCTTGAGCAATATTGGACATGTGTCCTCACACGGACTGTCTGAGGCATGGGCTGTAGGCTGGGTATCTCGATGTCATTACACAGTATCTTTTCCTCCTGTTTCATTTACTGACCTGCTCTGATGATACATTTACCATTACTGTACTCAAGGAAACTGTGTTGTTTGATGGTCAAGATGTGCTTTCAACAGAGGAGAACGAAGAATTAAATTCAGTAAATATACCACTTATCTCAGAGAGTCTTTTTTTACTTGGCTATATCACTTCCCTCTGGAAGTCTGTGCATGTGTGTGGATGCATATATTTCTCTCAGGTTACCTTTCTTTCATGGAGTGGAGGGGAAGTATGAAGGAGGAGACACAGTGATCTACCACCTCAAACTATTGTAGAGGGCCCCCATCATTCTTGCATGTTGCTTTAAAAATGAACCTCAAGCATTGTCATGTTTTTTCTAGTATGAAGAGAAATGAAAAGTATAAGCTGATGTTTGGAGAGTCAGCACATTGAGAACCACAGGCTGGAGAGGGCAAGATGCATGGGCAGAGCTATGGACAGCTGGCAGTGAGCACCAGCTGACTGGAAGCTGCTGCATTTCTTGCACTGAGTAATATGAAGATACCACTCAGTCTCTGGCCATACATACAATTTGTAGAGAAACCTAATCCCAGGAGTTCCCCACCAGTTTACTCATAATTTTTGAAGACCACATTGGTCTCAGGGGCACTCTACTGACAGACAGTTAGTAATTCATTATTTTTGGATTTTCATAACCACAGTTAGAAGTTATTTTATGACTTCAGCAATAAAGAAGTGTCATTTTCTCATGCAGCTGAGGAACACGGGTAGAAAGTAATTCAGAGCCACTGCACAATGCCTTAGTCTACTGATGACTGTAGTGAAAACGTTCATTTCATGACAGTAAGAAAAATGCATATGAGACTAAAAGCAACTTACATATACATATATGTGTGTATAATCTTACGGATGACTGGATTTAGAGTGGATACACATCAATCACTCCCTAAAACGCTGCATATAAAATCTCCAATGTCCTGTAAAATGTATGTTTTGCTAACTAACTAAAAAAAAAAAAAAAAAACTGAAATATTTGAAATATTTAAAATATTTGTATCTGGAGTATAATTAGTATAATTTTAAGAGAGCCTTAGTACAACAACTGATCTGTAGTCTCTTCACACTGGATTTAGAACAAACATGAAAGAACAACCCATGTTATTCAGTGACAGACAAGGGAGTCTTTTAAACTAAGTGGGTGATGTGTGTATTTAAAGGCTTCCATTGCTCTCTGGTGGTAAAGGTTCCCAGGCACCAAACATCTTCCAAGTGGTCAAAACCAGAGTTTTTTCAATCTCCTCTAAATTCTAAGCTATTTTCTTTCATCTTTCTCAGTCCACCCTTGCCTGTTCCTGTCTTGGATTCATGTGAGTGCAAAAAGAGTCCTGTGGTATTGCTGCCTAGTGCCCAGAAAAAGCTGTGCTGTGCAATAGCAGCTCTGTCTTACATGCTGTAGCTAATTAGTGTCAGGAGGAACAAAACTAGAAAGAAAAAAAAATGACATCTTGAAAATATTCTTGAGAATTTTTTTTTAATAGGATCAAAACATAATTTCACTCTCCTGGACTGGTGTCAGGAAAACAGAATCCAGTTCATGTAAGTACACTTCAAATGTGAGGTGATGTATATTTGTTCCCCATGGATAAAATTTCTCCCCTAACATCTCTGAACTGGCAACATTGAGAGAGAACTAAAAAAAAAAGACCTTTTGAGACTTACTTGGAACTTTCTACTGCCTCCCTGTAGCCCAGTTTCTGGATGTTCGAACTTCAATTCACAGGCACATGCCAATACAAAACCCCATATTGAGCTCAGTGGGATCATTTGTGACACTTTTCTTCTTGATGTGATTTCACGATTTTGGCAAGTCTTTATGCCTCTCTCTCTAATGAGAAGCATTTTAATTCCTTGTTCTCTGGGTAGTTCATCTTTGTTTTAAACTCCTCCCACTTGTTACCATAAGGCCAAATTTTCAAAGCTGCTGAAATGCTAAAGTTGGAAAAGAGGCACAAAAGGGGCAAGGGCACAGCAAAAATATTTATCAAAGACGTCACTAAATACCTGTGTGAAGGACTGACTGCATGTGCTCAGAACTCAAGATTTTTGTATGTTGTGCCTGTGACCAACTATAGCATGACCAAGGATTATATGTTCAATAAATATTTCTGAACCAAGTACAAGGGATAGGAGATATCTACCAAGGTTCTTTATAGAGAAAGAAAGGTCTCATGGACAGGAACTGTCTTTTTATTCTGTTTGTACATTGCACATATTATTGGGTTCCTCATGGGAAACCATTGAACAGTATAGAAAACAAGTAGGTGAAGAACTTAGATGGTCAAAGGATCACTTAAGCAGTTAAACTGTAGTCCACTTTTTATTCCTTTTTTAATTCTGCACCTGCAAGGAACATTCAGCAATACCTGTGTTCAAGATATTTTGACCTAACATGAATTTTACCTAAAGACTAGCTGAATGGAAAAGACTAAATGTTTTCAGCACTGTCAGATTGTTAATATAGAGTAAAAGCACAAGCATGATCAGCATGATCAGTATGAAGTCCTGCTACTCTTTTTGGTGGTTTCTGGCTGAGGGGATTAATGCAAGGAAGGCATGAAGAACTATGCTTGTCCAATACTTTGGTCTTGGTGTTTTTCTCTAGTTGCTGCTTGCCTGGTTTTTCTACTTTAATCCACAGTGCAAAACTTTCTAGGTGATCAGCATCATTTTTCAATGCTGAATAAAGCTGTTGACAGTCTTACAGCAGGTAAAATTTATTAAATGGATGCCAAATTAGAAATCCTGTTTTCTGATGCTTTACTGCAGCATCTTAGCAACCACATTCAGTATTCCTAGCCAGTTACTTCTCGTTAAAATATCACATAACTGAGTAGGAATCCTGATAATACAAGAAAATAAGTAATTTTCTGTGTCATTTTTCCCTATTATATTGCAAACAGTAGCTACCATGGCTGATGAAGGGAGAATAAGGAACAAGATGAACATTTTCTTTTTAAGCCACCCCAACCAGTTTTCCAACACTGTAAGTCACTGACTACTCTTCATTCTCCTGATCTGCCCTTCTCCAGCACCACAACATCTTCTCCCCTTTTCTGGGAACTAAGCTACTCTAGTTCTCCACTTCTTCAGAAGACAGCTCCGAAAGCTGCTTTGATTTCTGCTGTAATTTTATTGAGGCTGGGATAGTTATCAGTCTAGACAGACAATTTAATCAGGATGGAAATGTGCCAGGTACTCTCTAGCAGCCAAGACAAATACAAGATCTCCAAGGAAAAGCCAAAAATAGAGAATGAAATTTTTTTTCTTTATTTCAAGATGTCATTCTTCTCTAACTCAAATAGCAGATGGAGCCTCTTTCTTACTTTTCTCAGTCAGACTGATCCATTGAAATGTTTGGGTCATTACAGCAGTAATGAAAAGCAATGTTGCAGAGGTGTCCCACACATAAAGGGCATGTCAGTGTAGATAACCCCCCGCAAAAAGAAATGGAAATGATGCATTAAAAAATGTATTGACGTGCCCTGAGCAGTTTGCATTTGTTGTATGAAGAGTACAAAAATGTGACAGAAAATACACCTCCTTGTGTTGTAGCTGATCTTTAGAGATCAGGGAGGCTGGGTGTGGCTGAGATTAATTTCTGATTATAATCAGTTCAGCACTCTAAGTCTAGTCATGTTCAATAAGAACTTTCATGAGCACAGGTTCACAAGTAGTGCAATTTCGACACTATGAGTCTGATCATGTTCAATTAGAATTTGTGCCAGCACAGAGTCACAAATAGTGTGATTTACCACTCTGATACTGTAGCTCTGGAAGAGTTCAATAAGAACTTACATGATCCAGAGTCACAAATGGAAGGTTTATTGAAGCAACAGGAAAACAAGTTCAGGATTACCACTGGTAAGTGCATTAACTACAATGTGTTACTATGTGTAGCGACCCAAGGTACAGAAACAGAGATTTATTAAAAAAAAGTGTGTGTGTGTGTGTGTGTGTGTGTGTGTGTAAATAAATATTCCTGGGTCTGCTCCAACACAGTTGGAGGCACAAAGCTCCTAAAGGCATCCCTTTGGGAAGTAGGAGAGATACAGTCAACTGATCAATGCCAAACAAGCAGAGGTGTTTTCCACCTCTGTTCTTTCATAATTTTCTTTTGTTTTCTGTCTCCAACCTCCCCTTTTTTTTTCATAATAGTTTTTAAACCATCCCAAAAGGAGGCAACAGTTCATGTTGTAAATGGAGTCTTGGTGACCATGGTCACACATGTAAGGCACCTTCTCTTTTCATTTGCATTCTTGGAGGGGGGTGAAAGTTAATAAGCAAACAGGGCTCAATGACAGTCTTGGTTACTTTCACTCAGAATTCATAGTTGATACAAAGACTAAATTAAACACTTTGGTGCTCCTCCACCTATGAAGAAAGTCTGACATTCATCAGACAGTTTTTGCCTGCATACTTATCTCCTTAAACAATCAGATTTATAAGTAGGCTTGTTTTGCACAGTGAGGGGGAATTGAAGTCAGTAGCTGGTCCAGAGGTTTGAGTGCCTTTCTGTGCTCACCAAAACATCAGCCGTGAGGCCCCCACTTTGCCCCAAACATCATTCAGTTGTTAGGCCTCGAGCCAGCAACAAGATACTTAAGAGGCTCAGCTCATATGTTTCCCAGTCAGTCTCATCAATTCTTCACCAGTTTAAGACAACTCTGTAGCAAGGCCCACAATCTACTGCAGCATGATAATAGACAGGATAAGAGCAAGATGTAACATAGACATGGAGTAACTCGAGTAAAGGTTAGCAAACTATTAAACTATATTATAAGTATTGCTTCTTATTCAGTTATGTTATATATTAAAGCGGTATTTCTTTAATCAAAAAAAAGTACCCAAGAATGAGTTACAGGGACTATGGAATTGGAAAAGGGCAAGAGTGCAGGTATAACTCTAAAATGAAAAACTCATCAGGATCCAGGGGAACTGTAGAGTCCAGGAGGAAGGTAAGTCAGATGACAAGCAAATGAGGTAGCAGATATGGTAGTAAAAGAAACAGGTCCAACAAGAAAGAAAAAACACATAACGTCCACTCTGGAGGATGCAGTATGTCATTTGTGCATAATAAATGAACAATATACTGGCATTTTTAAATATCTCTCCATTACTGTTCAAATGATACTACAAGAAATGTTGTATTTCAGGATTTATCCAAGAAAACTTTGTGAAAAATAGTCACCATAAATAGAACTACTTTAAAAGATTACCCAGACAGCAACATCAGGAATTGCATGTAAATGTTGGAGGCACTTTGGTATCTACATAATTTTATCATCTTGGATTTCAATAGGAGTCCATTTTCTTGTAAAGAAATGTTACTCCTTCCCTAATGCACACAGACTGTTTATGTACTGAGAATATTTTCTTATTATTTTTGAGTAGAATTCCCCAAAGAATAACCCACACTTCATGAGAGAATCTGAGACCATGATTTTAATACAGGAAATAGAATGTCTACTTTAGACACAGTAAAAATGGAGCAGAAATTGTTGAATAGTCTGCATAAATGGCACATAATAAACCCAAGTATCATAAAAGTTAGTCCTTAGGTTAGAGGACTGCTTTTTTTTTTAAATTTTTTTTTTTTTATTTTAAAGGGAGTTTAGTAATAGAATGGGAAAAAAAAAAAGACACGCAGAATTTTCTCAGGGTCAAAGGCCATGGACGAGTAAAATGTTCTGATGGCAAAGAGACAGCACAGCTGCAGGTAGAAAGCTGGGGTGCTGCTCAGAAATTCAGTGTGCATTCGGCAGTGTTTGCATCACAAAGGTTCATCATCATGAACATGCTTTGAAAAATATGTGGAATTCAACACCTGTGACTTTTTAGATCCTCACTTTTTTGAATGTAAATGCTTAGGCCTGTCCATCTTTTGGAAGCTATAAAATGCCTCTTACAGTCCAACACACAAAAAAATCAATTAATAGTGAATATGGCAAAATCGAATTAAAGGGAAGTGTTCATGAATTTGAGTCAAATTGCTGACTAGTAGTTTTAGTTAGAAGACAGGGTGGAAAATCCACATAGGCTGGAACAGTTCAACTTCTTTGCAATAAAATATTTCTGTTCAGAAATACCAAAAGCTCTAAAATACAAATTATGTTTTTTTCAAAATAACATTTTCTCTTTAAAAAATATCTAAAACAAGAAAAAGACTAAACAAAAGACATAATTCTAAAAGAAACACAAAAAAAGGAGGCAGGTTTCACATTTTCTTTGGCCACAATTGGTTTTGTCTTTTCAGAAAGGAATTCTTGACTTTGTCCAGGTTTAGGTTTCTGCCCAAAGTATCTATTTACTTCTGAGGGTTTTGTTTTTTTTTATTCACATACTGATTTCAGGCTCTATAATGTATTTTCTCAGAGTAAAATTTGCTGTTTTCTCAATATTTTTTCAATGGTTAGAAGGCTGGAGCATATGCCATGGAAGAAGAGCTGGTTTTATTTAGCCTGGAAAAGATAAGGCTAAGAGGAAATTGACTACTGACTTCAGCTAAACTAAAGAAGAGTTATAGAGAAAACAGCACCAGACTCTTCTCAGATGTGCCAGCAAAAAGGCAAGAGGCTGCAAGCCACGTCACAGGACATTCCAGCTGGAGATAAAGATAATCTTTTTCACATGAGTGTGGCCAAGCACTGGCACGTGAAACTAGAGAACCTGAAAAATGTCCATTCTTGGAGACTTTCAAAACCTGACTGGGCAAGGCTGAGCACCCTGATCAAACTTCAGAGTTAGCCCTGCTTCATGCGGGGAATGGAGATGGGTCACTCCAACTTCATTTACTCTGTAATTCTAAATGTGAATGTTTTGCATAGTAGCGCTCTGGTTTAGATGAAAACCATACACGGAATGATTAAGTAACAATTACATGATTACCAAAAAGCATTGGTCTGGCAGCTAATGCACAAATTCCATAGAAATCTAGGTGGTCTTTCACACTCTACTTCAGACTTTCAGCTGAGCTTGGCTAATGTCTAGGAGGAAATTCACATCCTGAGCTTGGTTTGGACCACTCCAGCTAACTTTCCAACCAAAACTCAGCATGCTCCGGATAGTTGGTTTTCTCTGACCTGCAGAGTCCTCACGTGTTGAAACATCTTCACAAATCCTTACAGCGCCCAGCATGCACCCCCCAAATTCCCTCTATAAAAACTTAACTGTAGCAAGCTGCAACACAGCTCTCACATTGTTTCCTACAGCTTGACCTAAAAAGACCTTCAAAAAAAAAAAATAGCAGTTATTTCTTAGGGTCATAGGAGCATCACATGGCACCCGAATGAAACTCAGAAGCACAACCTATTCAGTATGGGTACAGCCCATCAGTTAAAGCAGCACGAGTTAAAACAGGGTGTGAGCCAATGTGTGCCACCCCAGAGTCAGGAACTGAAACAATCCCTGTGATTGTTTTATTGAGCATCATAGACACACATACTAAAGACAGTGTGGTCTTTCAGGGAGTCATGTTTCACTAAGTTTTAAATGAGGCTGAGGTTTTTACTCTGTATCAGCACAGTTTCAATTGGAAGTTGATTTGAAAATCAGGAAAACTTTTTTTCCTATTTGATTTTCTAAAAAGCCAATTGGTATGTAAATTTTCACACTAAAAATAACTAAGAATGCCAAGTTGAGTACCCAAAAGTTAGGAATGCCATCTTTAGGACTGACAGTTCAGACTGAATTCACAAATGGGCTATGTAATATTCATAGTTTCATGATTGACTTGTGGGGGCTTTTCTCCTCTTATGAGACTATACAGCTTTCCACTTACTAAAAAAAGTGTCATAGTTCTGATTTTAGAAAGGAATTTTTCTTTCCCTTTCCCCTTTTTCCCCCTCCCCCCCCCCCTGCATGAATGCTATTCAAGAACCATCAAGTGAACAAAGGAGTCGGCCTGGCTCTTAACGACCGAAAATTAGTCTCCTGGCAACGACGGGGGAGGAGTTGGGAAGAAGGCGGAGTTGGTGGGGAGCTCAGCTTCGGGAGCAGGAGGGGAGGCTACAGCTGGCAGGGAGAGGCTGCCTGGT
>NW_020955450.1:1181184-1192118 GCF_003031625.1 Empidonax traillii
CTATAGAACATTGCGGGTTCTGCACTTTTGATAACTCAACAGCGCCACCTGGTGAACGGTATAAGACATTGCAAGTTTTTACATCTCCAGTGACGCGACGGCGCCCCCTGCTGACTGTGGCTGGAACTGCACCAAAGAGTGCTAAAAATTGAACTATTTGATTTTCTTTTTTTGCCGGTTTTATCGGTTTTGTTCTTGAAGGGGATTATTGGTGGGTATAGGGGTATTGTTTGGTTGTTTTACTTGGGTTTTTTTTTCCCTTCCTTTTTCCCTCGTGTTACGTTAATACACACATACTTAATAAAGGGCTGTTATTTTTCTTTTTTCCCTTTTCCATAATTTGCTTTCCTTCAATCGGAGCCTCTTAATTTCGAATCTATAATTGCTAGAAAAGAAGGTTTGGGTCTTTCTCTCCTAATCCATCCTCAGCAAAAGACCCTTGTCTCAATTAAACTTAGACAAAAAGGAACTGAAAACACATGATATCCTACCTTGAGCAAGGGTTTGGGTTTTCTGGGTTACCAAGAGTACAGCTGGCAAGAATAGGTTTTCTCTGTAGTGGACCTCAGAGCCAAGGATACCCAAGCTTCACATCACTCTGCTACATGAGCCATCAAGAGAACAGGATCAGATAAGGCTGCATCAAAAGGTCAAAGAGAGACATTTTTCCAGACATTTTTCCTTTGTGACTGTCGTTTCCCTGAGATGGAGTTTTCTGATAACATTTAGTATTTTGGAATAATTCCATTTATCTCTAGGACAGAATGACAGAAACCAGTCCTAGCATGTAACAAAATTATTTACAGTAGAACGTATAGGAACAATGAAAAGGACTTGAATATGTCTACACTGATGTCCCTGTTGTTTCTGTCAGTAGCTTCTTCAGGTACTGACAGCACAGGAGAGTCAGCAACACAGATTGCAGTGCTAGAGGCTAAATGATAAATGAGCCTGCACACTTGGATTCTGTAATTGTATTGCTAGTAAATTAACCACATGGTTTAAAGTTAACTTGGTGCCATCGCTATGAACACCACCTACCTCTTGATTAAAATGCAGTATGATGAAAACTGTCTTGCCTATAAAAAAAAAAAAAACTGTGAAAACTCTCCATAGATAAATGTCAGAAGATATAATACAGGAGATATTTAATGTACACTTAATAAAATACAAAAACCAATTTCATACAACCAGGGATATGTGCTAATAGGCCTATAATTTGGTGTTTGCTTTCCATTAATTCAAAGGGTTTTTCCTCAGCTGGGTAGCAAGTCTTTGCATGTTTATTTTTCTCAGTACTTAGGGCTGATAGAAATTTGAACATGAACAGTTTGCCAAAGTGTTCTTCACCTCCCAGGACACTCATGAGCTCTATCAGTCATAGCGACAACTTACCTTGATGACTAAACACTATTTATGTCAAAGGTTTAATGAGAACAGACTTACGCATTGTACAGGGAATTAAGTTTAGTATTTTTATCAGAATATTTCTGTATTTGAATGGTAAGAAAAATAATGTAAAATTGATAAAGACTTTGAAGAACACACTACTCCCTAACAGTGAATTTTGATTTAGGATTCTGGGTCAGCTCAGAGCGCTGATCATACCAACCGGAAAAAAAAAAATAAGGTGAACTGTCAAGGTTGGAGAGGGACATAGATTACTCATAAAACTGAACTCTTCCTCTTCCCTTAGGAAAGAAATTCTTCCTGAAGCACTGCATTAGAAAAACTGAAATTGTTCAAAGTCTTGCTGAAATCATTGACCACTCTGAGATGAGAAGGCCACTGAACATTAGTCCAGGTCTACCAGCCATGGCCTAGGTGAACAAGCTCTCAGGAGACAATATTTGTTTGCAACATACACCTTCCTTCAGCAAGCCCCTTAGAGCCTCTCTCCTAATTGAGCTTTGTCCTTTGTCTCTCTCCCAACCCCAAAGTTATGTGTTGGTGGAGATTTAGCCCCAAATACCCCAGACACTGTGTTGGATGAGATTTTAAATATCCTACAGCAAATCCTTCTTGCAAAATGAAACTCTAGGCTCTGCTCTGTTAAAACTCTAACTTAGTCTGAATGCAAAGGATTAAGTTAAGTCTGAGCTCCAAATTCTAACCTAGTATCCAGATTAAAAAGATTTCAGGGCAAAAGTATTTTTGCAGCCCACCCCTTAGGGTAGGCTGACCTTTTCTTTCCCACACCAACTGTAGCTCTAGGTTTTATCTCTGTCCCGGCTATGCATGTAATGTTAACACCAACCCTAACCCAAGACATTAGCTGTGCCTTCCCCAAAACACCCAAGCCATGGCCTGGATGAAAAAAAGAATTTTTTTCATGTCCTACCCATCTTTGGCTGCCCTTGGTAACTCTGCACCAGGTGCATTTCTAGTCATGATGACACTTCTCCAAATCCAATCCTTAACTCTAAGCCCATTCTGCAGCCTGGGCTAACTCTTAGCCCAAGATACACACCCATGAGCCAGATGAATAATTTCTCAATGAAAACTCTGTCTGCAGACTACTCATCCCCATCCTGGCTATTTGTTTACATTGCCAAGGATGTTAATTCTTGGATTTTTTGTTGCTCTCTCCTTCAGGATAAATAATAAGTATTTACTTAGTATTTTCAATGAATTATGTAGAGTTCACCTTAAGGTAACTCAGAGTCATGAGCCATGTAAAACAGCAAAATTGCCTATTCTTCAAGATTTTTTCAACTTCCTGTCACAAGAGAAACTTTGAATGTGTTTTGTTGGTATTCTGTTTATTTAACTGCTGAGAGGCTTAATTTGCTTCTGCTCCATCCATCTGACCTCTAGTCTAAAGAACGTCTAGAGCTGCAAGACACATGGCTTCAATATTGTTCAAGATAATCATAAAAACCACATGAAACAGATATTTTGAGACTGTAAGGCAATAGTTTGTTTTTCCTCATGTCATGACAAACTGCAGGTGCTGAGTTTTAAATATGGTTGTGGAAAGGTATTGTGTAAGGTATGTCTAATAGCAGTTGAGGTAAAACAGGCAGTGTTTGCAGGGTCAACAGAGGATACATTTCAAAAAATTAAATTTTGTCTCCATTCTTTTTGGGTTTTCCATTATTTTCTCTTTTGTAATGTATCATTCAAACTTATGCTGTGATCTTTGCGAGAATGACATAAGAAAGATGATGTTTTATATTAGCACTGCTAGAAGAGTCCTTGGGTTAGCTTTGATCAAATTTATTAATGCAGTTGAAGATTAATACTACACTAATGTAAGTATTGAAATTAGTAGGAAAAATAGTGTTTGCTTTATTTGATGAGTACTGTCAGAGTAGTATATTTGTTCCCAACAGTTTTAATAAGTCACCCAAACTTTCTTCAAAATACTTCAATTTGCTACAAACTGTATGCCTATTTATGGCTGTATCTCATTGGTTCAGAATAAAAATTAATTTATTTGTTTCAGATTAACTTACTTCAACAGCCGAATCGAACTGAAAGTGGCTATTTTTAGGTGAGGATCTGCTCCCTTTGTTCTTTTTTTCATACAAAAATATGTGTCCTACAAGCTCTTGGCTTTTCACGGTGCTGCCACTTGATGGTGCCACGGTGCTGCACTGAAAACCTGCAACGGGTCAGTTGCTTGGACTGTGGAATTCAGCCCCATCAGGTTCTTGAAATGTTTTCTTTAAAATGAACAATACCTGCTGTTCTATGGCCTCGAGGAAAAAACAAACGAACAAAAAACCCCCCAAAAACCAAAAAAAAACCACACTCACAAAAAACATCTGCTGTAGCTGAATGATGCTTTCAAATCTGTTAGGTATATTTTTTCAGTTAATGCATTTAAAACTAAAACTACATGATCACTGTTCTCTCACCTCTATCTATGTAGTGTGACATCTTAAACAAACATCTTAAGCAAATACCTTAAACAGACAGCTTCATATAATTATAGAGTAATTTATTTGGGATGTTTGGGTGACTGAAATGTGCAACAACTGCTATGATAATTAATATTTTCTGATAAACATAAACAGTCTATGTTAAAGCATGCTTGACTAATTGATCTCCTTCCATGACAAGGTGACCCGATTAGTGGATGAGGGAAAGAAAGGCTGTGGATGTTGTCCACCTGTGCTTTAGTAAAGCCTTTGACACTCTCCCTCAGCATTCTCCCGGAGAAGCTGGCTGCTCATGGCTTGGGTGAGTGCCCTGTTTGCTGGGTGAAGAAACAGCTGGATGGCCGGGTCCAGAGACTGGTGGTGAATGGAACTAAATGCCGTTGGCAGCCAATCACTCATGGGTTTCCCAGGGGCTCAGTGTTGGCCCTGTCCTGTTTAACATCTTTATCAATGACCCGGACTAGGGGATCAAGTTGACTCTCAGCAAGTTCGCAACCAACATCAAGTTCAGGTGGGAGTGTTTATCTGCTGGAGGGTAGGAGGGCTCTGCAGAGGAATCTGGACAGGCTGGATTGATGGGCTGAGGCCAATTGTAAGAGGTTCAACAAGGCTGAGTGCCCAGTCCTGCCTTTGGGTCACAACAACCCCATGCAGTGCTACAGGTTTGAGGAAGAGTGGCTGGAAAGCTGCCAGACAGAAAAGAACCTGGGCGTGCTGGTCAACAGAGGCTGAACTTGAGCCAGCAGTGAGCCCAGATGGCCAAAAAGGCAAATGACATACTGGCTTGTATCAGGAATAGTGCACCAGCAGGACTAGGGATTTTCCCTCTATATTTGGCACTGGTGAGGCCACACCTTGAGTGCTGTGTCCAGTTCTGGGTCCTTCACTACAGGAAGGACATTGAGGTGCTGGAGCAAGTCCAGAGAAGGGCAACAGAGCTGGGGAAGGGTCTGAAGAGGAGCGGATGAGGGAGCTGGGATTGTTTAGCCTGGAGAAGAGGAGGCTCAGAGGTGACCTAATTACTCTACAACTACCTGAAAGGAGGCTGTAGCCAGGTGGGGAATGGTCTCTTCTCCCAGGTAGCAAGTGACAGAAGGAGAGGAAATGGCCTCAGGCTGCAGCAGGGGAGGTTTAGATTAGATACTAGGAAAACTTTCTTCCTTGAGAGGGTGGTTAGGCATTGGAATAGGCAGCCCAGGGAAGTGGTGGAATCCCTGAAGGCATTCAAAAGGCGTGTGGACGTAGTACTGGGGAACATGGTTTAGGGGTGAACATGGTGGTGCTGGATTAACTGCTGGACTCAGTCTTAGAGGTCTTTTCCAATCTTTATGTTTCTTTTATTCTATAAAAGGCTTAGAAAAAAGAAAGTATTACAACTTGGAATTAAAAGAAAAAATAATATTCTAAAAGTATATAAATGTCTACCAGTAAAATACTCTGCCTGAAATTGTTGCTACCTCTACTTCCAGCAAAATCCTTTGTTCCAAATGAAGTCAATTAGAAAAGCATGACTTGACTCTCTAGTGGTATCATAAAAAAAAAAAAATAGGACTTAGAAGCAGTTTAAGACTACTTTCCTAAGACACTTTGAAAGCATTAAAAACATAAATATTTGTACATAAGCGATATACTGACTTTACAAAATAAAGTTATGAGTATAGAAAGCAGAGTAAGCTATCATTATGCGCTTAAACAAATGAAATTTATTTTATTACATTTAAAATTCTAACTATCCCATGCAGATTTAAATGCATTAAACCAAGATATTTTTCTAGCAGGCTATGAGAGAGGAACATTTTGTTAAGTCAAAGTGCAGATGGGAGCAATGAGACACAATGTTCGTTTCCAGCAACACACCACTGCCATGAGACTATAGTCACTGTAAAGCCACCCAACAAAGCCAGGCCTGAGGATTTGACAGCTAAAATCCTATAGGAACTCTGGATGCTGTGAGACCTGATTTCTGAAAAATCAAGACATGCATTTGGGGTCAAATTTTTTAGGGTTCATTTTGGAAATTCATGGAGAAACACAGTTCTGCATTTCGTAATAACAAAAGAACTCCCACTGCGATACACACAGCTGTATTTTTCATAAAGCTATTTAATTCAATGTATTAAGCCAATTTGTGGGAGTTAAAAATCTTAAAAAATGTGGGTCATAAAATAAGTAAGGGCCAGTCTTCGCGAACGAAGAACCGGGGAAGGTCTTTGCACCTTCCAGCCTGCGCATTGGATTTTTTAGGTGAGACACAGTGTGCGCGGAACTGAGCCCACCCTTTAATCCTGAGGTTCATCTGCCGGGGCCAAGCGAGCTTGGACGGTGGCAGCGAGGTCCTCAGGACGTTGATGGATTGCCTTACAGGGCTAACGAGCTCCATCTGCCCAGGGAGTGGCCCTGACCGGGAATCGAACCCGGGCCTCGGCAGAGACAGCGCCGCATCCTTAACCACTAGACCACCAGGGGCTCCGGGTCATAAAATATATCTACACTGTATTACCTTGTCTAGTAAGTATATTGAGAAATAAAAGCACATATTTGTGGGGTTTTGAGAGTTTTTTTGGTAACATTTTCGAATATCACCTCCACAGAAGAGATATCCTCCAAGGGGCCCCAATCCCAACCTCTGAAGCCTGACAGTGAGGAGAGTCTACCTGCAAGTCACGGAGGCCCCTGGTATGGCCCCTGGGCTGCTCCAGGCGTGACACTGGTGGTGTCACCAGAGCTGTGCTACCCCTCCAGGGCAACCACTCTTGAAAATAGGGCTGGTCAGCAATGGCTACTGCGGAAATTCACCCTCGTTGCCAGGGCAGGGATACGAGTGCCTGGCCATCCCTCACAGTGTGCCCAGGTGGCCAAGAGCGACAGTGACATCCTGGCCTGTATCAGGAAGTGTGATCAGCAGGACCAGGGCAGTGACTGTCCCCCTGTACTTGGCACTGGTGAGGCCACACCTCGAGTGCTTTGTCCAGTTCTGAGTCCTTCACTACAGGAAGGACATTGAGGTGCTTGGAGCAAGTCCAGAGAAGGGCAACGGAGCTGGGGAAGGGTCTGGTGCACAAGTCTGATGAGGAGCGGCTGAGGGAGCTGGAGTTGTTTAGCCTGGAGGAGGCTCAAGTAGGACACCTTAACTCTCTCTACAATTACCTGAAAGGAGGGTGTAGCCAGGTGGGGGTCGCCCTCTTCTCCCAGGTCACAAGTGACAAGATGAGAGGACACAGGCTCAAGCTGTGCCAGAGGAGGTTTAGGTTGGACATTAGGAGGAATTTCTATACAGAAAGGGTGATTATACACTAGAATGATCTGCCTAGGGTGGAATCACTGTCCCTGGAGGTGTGTAAGGAAAGACTGGAAGTGGCTTTTAGCGCCATGGTCTAGTTGACACGACGGTGTTCGGTCAGAGGTTGGACTCGATGATCTTGGAGATCTTTTCCAACCCCTGGGCCTCCCCGGCGCTCCTCAACCCCGCTCACCGCCTGCCACGTCGAGGTGGCCGCCTCCCCTGCCGGCACCGCCCTCGGCTGGGCAGGGCCGGGCGGGGCGCGGCGCGGGGGGCGGTGGCGGAGGCGGGAGCTGCTGATGGCGCCGGGGCCGCGTTGCGGCGGGCGCGCGGCGGGGCCGTGACGTCGCGCGCGAGGCGGAGGGCGGGCAGGAGGAAGAGGAGGAGACCCGGGCGCCCCCGGGGCTGAGGCAGCCGCGTCCCGCCGAGGCTCCCACCGCGCCCCGTCCTCCCTCCCGCCGACGCCCGGCGCCTCTGGTTCGGGCGGGCCGGCGCGGCTCTCCCGAGGGCGCGATGCGCTCGGCCTGAGCGCGCCCTCGCCGCCCCGCCCGGTCGGGCCTCTGCGGGGTCGGGGAGCGCGATGGCTGCGGGGAGCTGGCAGGAGGCGGCGGCCCGGCGGGCTGAGGAGGCGGCGGTCCGGGTGCGGGACGCCCTTTCGGGCGGGCTGGGTCTGCTGCGTGCCGAGCTGGGCCTGGAGCTGGGCCTCGACCCGCAGGCGCTGCCCACCTGGATCGCCCTGGCCCTGCCGGCCGCGCTGGGGCTGGCGCTGCTGGTGCTGCTGGTGGCCGCGGCCTGCCGGGGCGGCCTCCGCAAGCAGCCGGCGCGGAGCGCGGCCGGCAGGAAGAGTGACGAGGCGGCCAGCGCGGGCCTGGCGGCCGGCGGGGGCCAGGGCAAGGCGGCAGGCCCGGGCCCCGGGCAGATCAACCTCAAAGCCGACGAGCAGAAGAAGCGAAACAGGAAGAAGCTGCCGGAGAAAGCGGCGCGGGTGAGGAGGGTGCGGGGGCCGAGAGGGCCGGGGGGTGAAAGGCTCATTGACAGCGGCGGGATGGGCCGGGCCGGGCCGGGCGGGGGCGCCTGGCGGTTCCCTGCGGGAGGGCGAGGGGGCCGCTCCCCCGGGCCCTGTGTCAGTGCCCCCGCCCGCCAGTCGGGTGGGCACCGCTGGGAAGGGCAGGACCGATCGTAGGGTCCGGGTGCCACAGACCTCCTGCCGAGCGATATTTGCCTGTGGAAGCGATAATAGGGGGTCCCGACTGTTCTGGAGTCGTCTCGTGTAGTCTGGATTGCTTGGTTCCACCGAAAACCCTGGAGGAGTAGCGCGCACACACGGAAATTACATGTTAATAATACTGGGTGGTGGGGAAAAGGCTCGCTTCTTTTTAGAAGCAACAAAAATTTTATGAAAGCCTTATTTATTATTAGTAGTAGTATTATTCAGTAAATGCTTGCAGGGTTAGGACCCAGTAGTGGAGACCTTGGTATGGCTTAGAGTTTCAAGACAGGAGTTGTAGTCTAGGCAGATAAAGACTAGTGGAAGCAGCATTCTAAGTCTCATAAATGCTGTGATGATTCAAACTTGACTAAGCTTATTGCTGTGTATTTTCAATGGAACATGTTAATGTCAATCATGTTGCAAGCTTGCCTCAGTAGGAATATGTCTGATTTAGTTGTTACAGTAAGGATCATCTCCTTTAATAAGGAAATCTGTGTCTTAGCAGCCCCTTTAAAACAGATCATTCCTGTAATTTTTTTAAAAACCCTCAGTATGTAGTGTGGGAACCTTCTATCTTTGACAGTGTGCATCCACTTGTGAAAAAATTAGTAGAATGCAGACATTTTCAACAGCCCTTTCAAAGCTTCCAGTTGTCACAGGTTTGGGGCTTGAAGGGATTGCTTCTATAGCTTTTATATTGTTAGGATGTTTGTAATCCTATTTATGTCCAAATGGATTATAGGAATGAAAGTGTAGCAGATGTCCCCTGCCTGTTACAACTGTGTCATATAATTATATCTTGCTCTATAAAATCTGAATTGTTTCCCTAATGGCCAGAAAAAGGAGAGACAATGGGTTTGTATCTTTATTTGAGTCTGTGGCAGAATTAAGATTTGACCACTTTCGTGATTTTTCTAATGAAAAGTTAAAGCTAGAACATCTTAAAAAAAAAAAAAAAAAAAAAGAGCCTGCGTACATGACCAACCTGTCTTTGAACATTGAACCACTAAAGTTTTTTCTGGAAGTTGCAAGGATCTGTATCCCAAGCACCAAGAAGAGGAAATGCTATGATTCAGAATCTTTCCGGTGTAGCTTGGGTCTCCATTTTGGAGAAGGCATGCTAAAGTTGTAATTTTTTTGCCATCTTGAACAGCAGATTTTTCAAGATGTAATAAATCTGTTATACCTTCTTGAAAACAAAGACTAATCTTAGAAATTATTTAAATTTTGCTTGTTTTATTTTTTTGTAAACTCCAATATGAAAACAAAGCATAAGCTCTTGCAAGTCATCATTGAAGACATTAAAAAGTGCTTCAATAGAAGATAGAGTGAATATGCAGATATTTACTGTTGACTTGACAATCCATTGTAGTGTAGGGCTTCATAAAAGCTAACTTGTATTAATTTCGTATAAAACTTCACTAACTGACATTTTTGGTGAATAGAAATACTTGTACTGTTTCAATAGTACAGGTTGGTTTATGCAGGCACAGAATAAAGTTAAGGCAATGTAAAGCAAATCTTTTCATAATCAAATAGTAAAGTAGTTTTTAAGCTGTCATTCTGTATTGTTAAGATTTTAGAAGTTATTTTTATAGTACTTTGTATTCATTATTTCCATTCAAAGATGAAAAAAAATCCCACCTTTCCCCGAAAGAAAATGCACAAACTGAATCATTAACTGAAGTGCAAATAAGTTTATACCAGTGGCAAAGGTTATTAGACCTGCCTAGCTCTCCTTTTCCAAGATAAGTTCAGAAAGACCAGTATTAACATGTCCCCATGTTTTCTGACTTTCATGTGAAAAAATCTCAAAATAACATTGGCAGTTTAAAGATGCAGCAAAAATTATTACTGATTGTTACCTGGTCATTTTCATCTTGTGATTTTGTGTGCAGGGATGCTAATACTGAGGTCTGGGAGGGGAAAAGAGTAAGCCTATTACCAGTAGATTTGCTTCAGGACTTGCTATGCCAGGGTCTAGATTTCCATTGCAGGCGTTTCAGAAAGCTTAGAGCAACTGGTCTGTAGCATTAAGAACACACTACAGATGTCTAATTAAAAGCTGTAGGGTTACTTTAATACAGCATTACTGAGCTCACTGTATGGCAGGCGATGCGTAACACTCATCAGTCAGGTTCTGAAGTGTTCTTCACTGTACCTTTTCTGAGGAAGAATATTAATAGCTTTCTTTCTTGCATGTGGCTTCATTGAGTTCCAGTATAAGTAGGGTACAGCTTACCTCATGTTTTCAGTAAAGTAAGTTTAGTTGAATAGCACTGTGTTGTCTGGATACAGTAGCAGCTATGAGATTCTGTTTATTTACTTGCTATGAGCATGCTGAGAAAAAAATGGAGCTGAAACTGTTAAGCATTCATTGCCATTATAGTTTATGGAGCCAGTTCTGGCTTTCTCCAGCTGCTTGGAGCAAGGTAATATGGTGTCCTTACTTCAGATTCTGTGCAGTAAAACTGAAGCTGCTTTTTTCTTTTTTCCTTTTTTTTTTCTTTTTTTTTTTTTTTTTTTTTTTTTTTTTTTTTTTTTTTTTTTTTTTTTT